>NW_027258127.1:0-119105 GCF_045791955.1 Oncorhynchus clarkii lewisi | reverse complement strand
AGTGTAAAGAGCTTTCCAGGAGGGATATAGTTTGTTGGCCCCCGGCATGATGTCACAATCTGATCCGATTAGTCATCTTTTAATTTGCATACGTCTCCTTCTACTTCGAAGGGGGGAAGGCTCTAGAGAGAGTCTAGAGGATCCTATCCACCAATCAGGGCTGTGTATGTAAATATATTACAATGTGTATCAACGTGCCCACATGATCACACTGAGCAGTTCAATAGCAAAAGGAGGCTGAGGGAAATAAACGCTAAAAAAATATATTTGTTATTTATTTTCATGAAATAAACACAGTAATGTATTAGACATACAGTGGTGATTTAAAAAAAATACTGCATGGGGGCTTTAATGAGCTGGAGAGCTTAGGTTTCCCGTTTACTGCCCTTCTAAAAATCATCTAAACAACCAAAACATTTCATTTACAGAAAACAAAATGTTTACATCTGAAAGACATCATCTAAGATAGTCTAACATAGACACAACAAAATAGTAAAACCTCCCGCAGAACATCACTAACAATCTGTCCTCGTTAACAATCTGTCCTCGTTAACGGTCTGTCATCACTAACAGTCTGGCATCACTAACAATCTGTCCTCGTTAACGGTCTGTCATCACTAACAGTCTGGCATCACTAACAATCTGTCCTCGCTAACAATCTGTCATCACTAACAGTCTGGCATCACTAACAATCTGTCCTCGTTAACGGTCTGTCATCACTAACAGTCTGGCATCACTAACAATCTGTCCTCGCTAACAATCTGTCATCACTAACAGTCTGGCATCACTAACAATCTGTCATCACTAACAATCTGTCCTTGTTAACAGTCTGTCATCACTAACAGTCTGGCATCACTAACAATCTGTCCTCGTTAACGGTCTGTCATCACTAACAGTCTGGCATCACTAACAATCTGTCCTCGCTAACAATCTGTCATCACTAACAGTCTGGCATCACTAACAATCTGTCCTCGTTAACGGTCTGTCATCACTAACAGTCTGGCATCACTAACAATCTGTCCTCGCTAACAATCTGTCATCACTAACAGTCTGGCATCACTAACAATCTGTCATCACTAACAATCTGTCCTTGTTAACAGTCTGTCATCACTAACAGTCTGGCATCACTAACAATCTGTCCTCGTTAACGGTCTGTCATCACTAACAGTCTGGCATCACTAACAATCTGGCATTGCTAACAATCTGTCATCGCTAACAATGTGTCCTCGCTAACAATCTGTCATCGCTAACAATCTGTCATCGCTAACAATCTGTCATCGCTAACAATCTGTCATCACTAACAATATGTCATCACTAACAATCTGTAATCACTCAAAATCTGTCCTCGCTAGCAATCTGTCATCGCTAACAATCTGTCCTCGCTAACAATCTGTCATCGCTAACAATCTGTCATCACTAACAATCTGTCCTCGCTAACAATCTGTCATCACTAACAATCTGTCATCGCTAACAATCTGTCATCGCTAACAATCTGTCCTCGCTAACAATCTGTCATCACTAACAATCTGTCATCACTAACAATCTGTCATCACTAACAATCTGTCCTCAGTAACACTAAATGACATACTGAGTGCATCAGCAGAGGTCCCCTAACTCTCCCTCTGTGGGTGTGGCCCAAGTGGCACCCTATTCTCTATATAGTACACTACTTTAGACCAGAGCCCTATTCCCTATATAGTACACTGCTTTAGACCAGAGCCCTATTCCCTATATAGTGCACTACTTTAGACCAGAGCCCTATTCCCTACATAGTGCACTACTTTAGACAGGGCCCTATTCCCTGTATAGTACACTACTATAGACAGGTCCCATAGGGCTCTGGGATGTGGGCCTCAGCCTCTATAATCTCCCCTGTAGCAGGAGACTCTAATGACACATCATGGGATTAGTCTGAGTTTAGTCTGAGACGCTGGGAAAGTTCAGCTCTCACCTGACACACACACGCACACACACACACACACACACACACACACACACACACACACACACACACACACACACACACACACACACACACACACACACACACACACACAGAAACCTCGGCCAGCTGATAGAGGGACCAGGTAGAGGCAGGTGTTTAGGATGTACTGCCAGACTTGGTTCCCCCTCCCTGAACCCCGGCCCAGCAGGCCTGGGTCTGACCAGGGGGGAAGTAGAAGGGAGGGGGGAGGGAGGGAGTGGAGGGGGGAGAAGAGCCGTATTAATAGTTTACACTGGGGGAGGGGGGAGGGGGGAGGGAGTGGAGGGGGAGAAGAGCCGTATTACTAGTTCCCACTGGGGGAGGGGGGAGGTAGTGGAGGGGGAGAAGAGCAGTATTACTAGTTCCCACTGGAGGAGGGGGGAGGTAGTGGAGGGGGAGAAGAGCCGTATTACTAGTTCCCACTTGGGGAGGGGGGAGGTAGTGGAGGGGGGAGAAGAGCCGTATTACTAGTTCCCACTGGGGGAGGGGGGAGGTAGTGGAGGGGGGAGAAGAGCCGTATTACTAGTTCCCACTGGGGGAGGAGGGAGGGGGGAGGTAGTGGAGGGGGAGAAGAGCCGTATTACTAGTTCCCACTGGGGGAGGGGGGAGGGAGTGGAGGGGGAGAAGAGCCGTATTACTAGTTCCCACTGAGGGAGGGGGGAGGTAGTGGAGGGGGAGAAGAGCCGTATTACTAGTTCCCACTGGGGGAGTGGGGAGGTAGTGGAGGGGGAGAAGAGCCACTGTAGCACAGCGTAGGGTTTTAGCGTAGGGGGGAGGGAGTGGAGGGGGAGAAGAGCCACTGTAGCACAGCGTAGGGTTTTAGCGTAGGGGGGAGGGAGCGGAGGGGGAGAAGAGCCACTGTAGCACAGCGTAGGGTTTTAGCGTAGGGGGGAGGGAGTGGAGGGGGAGAAGAGCCACTGTAGCACAGCGTAGGGTTTGAACAAGCCAGCGGCTACCTCACAGCCATGTAACCACAATGTGTTATGGGCGATGTAGGAATACCAGTGTTTATATTTACATGAGGAGCCAGGGGCCTACGTCGTAACGTGTGGTCCTAAAAGCCTGACCTCTGTGATGACGGCATACTGAACAACGTCTCCTTAGGCCTCGGACATGAGCCAACACACTACCGTTCTCTGCATCGTCACCACACAGACAATTACAGCCATTTAATACAAATAAAAACTTGTTTAGACAGAGGGCATCGTGGGTAGTCTTCACACTGGCCTAACCTGACCCTCTGCCTGGCTCTACCTCTTCCTCCACCAATCACAGCAGCCTCTAACAGACTGCCACAGGTGGGACAGACCAATCAGACGGCAGTGTTCCCTGGGCCACACTCCGCCTCTCCTAACAGGTGTAACGTATCAGGTTCAGTCTGACAACATGATGAAACTCCCTGGAGGGAAACCACCTGCTGTGCTTTCACATAGACTGGTCCCAAATTATTTTAACCCTTTAATTAACTAGGCAAGTCCGTTAAGAACAAATTGTTATTTACGATGGACGGCCTACCCCGGCCAAACCCAAACCCGGACGACACTGGGCCAATTGTGCTCCGCCCTATGGGACTCCCGATCACGGCCGCTTGCGACACAGCCGTAGAAACGAACCAGGGTCTGTAGTGACGCACTGAGACCGCTGCGCCACTCGGAAGACCAAATAACTCCCTGTTCCCTATATAGTGGTCACCTGACGACTCAAACTGAACTCTCCCACTGCTCAATGTTCCCTATATAGTGGTCACCTGACGACTCCCACTGCTCAATGTTCCCTATATAGTGGTCACCTGACGACTCCCGCTGCTCAATGTTCCCTATATAGTGGTCACCTGATGACTCAAACTGAACTCTCCCACTGCTCAATGTTCCCTATATAGTGGTCACCTGACGACTGCCGCTGCTCAATGTTCCCTATATAGTGGTCACCTGATGACTCAAACTAAACTCTCCCACTGCTCAATGTTCCCTATATAGTGGTCACCTGACGACTCCCATTGCTCAATGTTCCCTACATTCTATGGTCTGACGTCAAAAACAAAGTCATCAGCGATTGGATCATCTGTAAATAAATCAATCAAAGTAGCCAATGGCTTATTTTCTAAATGCCTCCTTTACCACACGTGTGTTCTGGCTCTGGTCCAATCACAGGAGGCTGCTGAAGGGAGGACGGCTCATAGAAGAGTCCGGGAACGGAGCAAATGGAACGTCATCAGACACCTGGAAACCACGGAAACCAGGGAAACCATGGAAACCACGTGTGACGTATTTAACACCGTTCCACTGATTCCGCTTCCGGCCATTACCACGAACCTGTTCTCCCCAATTCACCTCTACTACCAACTTCCTGTTTCTGGGACCAATCAGAACACTTGTGTTTGTGTTTGTGTTCTACAAATCATCGGGGAGGGACTCAGATCCAGACTCATTGTGGATTAAAAAAAACTAACGTCCATGGGCGTGGCCTCGCATTTGGGTGGAGCAAAGGAGTCTGGGTAGCCAGAGTGCAGTAGCACACTACATAGGGAATAGGGCTGTAGTATAAAGTAGTGTACTATATAGGGAATAGGGCTGTAGTATAAAGTAGTTCACTATATAGGGAATAGGGCTGTAGTATAAAGTAGTGTACTATGTAGGGAATAGGGCTGTAGTATAAAGTAGTGCACTACATAGGGAATAGGGCTGTAGTATAAAGTAGTGTACTATATAGGGAATAGGGCTGTAGTATAAAGTAGTTCACTATATAGGGAATAGGGCTGTAGTATAAAGTAGTGTACTATGTAGGGAATAGGGCTGTAGTATAAAGTAGTGCACTACATAGGGAATAGGGCTGTAGTATAAAGTAGTTCACTATATAGGGAATAGGGCTGTAGTATAAAGTAGTGTACTATATAGGGAATAGGGCTGTAGTATAGAGTAGTGTACTACATAGGGAATAGGGCTGTAGTATAAAGTAGTGTACTATATAGGGAATAGGGCTGTAGTATAAAGTAGTGCACTATGTAGGGAATAGGGCTGTAGTATAAAGTAGTGTACTACATAGGGAATAGGGTGCCGTTAGTGTGTGTGTGTGTGTGTGTGTGTGTGTGTGTGTGTGTGTGTGTGTGTGTGTGTGTGTGTGTGTGTGTGTGTGTGTGTGTGTGTGTGTGTGTGTGTGTGTGTGTGTGTACACCCATCCTGGTAATCTTTCTCTCATAAGTAGCTTACATCTGATCTCTCTATCCCCCCTCTCTCCCTCCCCCTCTCCCTCCCCCTCACTCTCTCTCTATCCCCCCTCTCTCCCTCTCTCTCCCCCTCTCTCCCTCCCCCTCACTCTCCCCCTCACTCTCTCTCTATCCCCCTCTCTCCCTCTCCCTCCCCCTCTCCCTCCCCCTCACTCTCCCCCTCTTCCCCCCCTCTCTCTCTCTCTCTCTCTCTCTCCCCCTCTCTCCCTCTCTCTCTCCCCCTCTCCCTCTCTCTCTCCCTCTCTCCTCCTCTCTCTCCCTCTCTCTTTGTGTGTTCTTTTCAACATGACTTCCTCTACCACTGTCATTTTAATGCAACTCTAAATACAACGCAAACAACAGGATAACTGAGTGGCTGTTAACGGTTACTTCTTCCCTTCCTCCTCCCCCTGACAGCAGGTAAAACAGGAAACAGATAAATAACTGGTACCTTCCTGCTCCCCCTGACAGCAGGTAAAACAGGAAACAGATAAATAACTGGTTCCTTCCTGCTCCCCCTAACAGCAGCCTTGGTAAAACAGGAAACAGATAAATAACTGGTACCTTCCTGCTCCCCCTAACAGCAGCCTTGGTAAAACAGGAAACAGATAAATAACTGGTTCCTTCCTCCTCCCCCTGACAGCAGCCTTGGTGAAACAGGAAACAGATAAATAACTGGTTCCTTCCTGCTCCCCCTAACAGCAGCCTTGGTAAAACAGGAAACAGATAAATAACTGGTACCTTCCTGCTCCCCCTAACAGCAGCCTTGGTAAAACAGGAAACAGATAAATAACTGGTATCCCCCTCCTCCCCCTGACAGCAGCCTTGGTAAAACAGGAAACAGATAAATAACTGGTACCTTCCTGCTCCCCCTAACAGCAGCCTTGGTAAAACAGGAAACAGATAAATACCTGGTTCCTTCCTGCTCCCCCTGACAGCAGCCTTGGTAAAACAGGAAACAGATAAATAACTGGTACCTTCCTGCTCCCCCTGACAGCAGCCTTGGTAAAACAGGAAACAGATAAATAACTGGTTCCTTCCTGCTCCCCCTAACAGCAGCCTTGGTAAAACAGGAAACAGATAAATAACTGGTACCTTCCTGCTCCCCCTAACAGCAGCCTTGGTGAAACAGGAAACAGATAATAACTGGTTCCTTCCTCCTCCCCCTGACAGCAGCCTTGGTAAAACAGGAAACAGATAATAACTGGTTCCTTCCTCCTCCCCCTGACAGCAGCCTTGGTAAAACAGGAAACAGATAAATAACTGGTACCTTCCTGCTCCCCCTAACAGCAGCCTTGGTAAAACAGGAAACAGATAAATAACTGGTTCCTTCCTGCTCCCCCTAACAGCAGCCTTGGTAAAACAGGAAACAGATAAATAACTGGTTCCTTCCTGTTCTCCCTAACAGCAGCCTTGGTAAAACAGGAAACAGATAAATAACTGGTTCCTTCCTGCTCCCCCTAACAGCAGCCTTAGTAAAACAGGAAACAGATAAATAACTGGTACCTTCCTGCTCCCCCTAACAGCAGCCTTGGTAAAACAGGAAACAGATAAATAACTGGTACCTTCCTGCTCCCCCTAACAGCAGCCTTGGTAAAACAGGAAACAGGTAAATAACTGGTTCCTTCCTGCTCCCCCTAACAGCAGCCTTGGTAAAACAGGAAACAGATAAATAACTGATACCTTCCTGCTCCCCCTGACAGCAGCCTTGGTAAAACAGGAAACAGATAAATAACTGGTTCCTTCCTGCTCCCCCTAACAGCAGCCTTGGTAAAACAGGAAACAGATAAATAACTGGTACCTTCCTGCTCCCCCTGACAGCAGCCTTGGTAAAACAGGAAACAGATAAATAACTGGTTCCTTCCTGCTCCCCCTAACAGCAGCCTTGGTAAAACAGGAAACAGATAAATAACTGGTTCCTTCCTGCTCCCCCTGACAGCAGCCTTGGTAAAACAGGAAACAGATAAATAACTGGTATCCCCCTCCTCCCCCTGACAGCAGCCTTGGTAAAACAGGAAACAGATAAATAACTGGTTCCTTCCTGCTCCCCCTAACAGCAGCCTTGGTGAAACAGGAAACAGATAAATAACTGGTTCCTTCCTCCTCCCCCAAACAGCAGCCTTGGTAAAACAGGAAAGAGATAAATAACTGGTTCCTTCCTGCTCCCCCTGACAGCAGCCTTGGTAAAACAGGAAACAGATAAATAACTGATACCTTCCTGCTCCCCTAACAGCAGCCTTGGTAAAACAGGAAACATATAAATAACTGGTTCCTTCCTGCTCCCCCTAACAGCAGCCTTGGTAAAACAGGAAACAGATAAATAACTGGTTCCTTCCTGCTCCCGCTGACAGTAGGTAAAACAGGAAACAGACAAATAACTGGTATCCCCCTGCTCCCCCTGACAGCAGCCTTGGTAAAACAGGAAACAGATAAATAACTGGTTCCTTCCTGCTCCCCCTGACAGCAGCCTTGGTAAAACAGGAAACAGATAAATAACTGGTTCCTTCCTGCTCCCGCTGACAGTAGGTAAAACAGGAAACAGATAAATAACTGGTACCTTCCTGCTCCCCCTAACAGCAGCCTTGGTGAAACAGGAAACAGATAAATAACTGGTACCTTCCTGCTCCCCCTAACAGCATCCTTGGTAAAACAGGAAACAGGTAAATAACTGGTCCCTTCCTGCTCCCACTAACAGCAGCCTTGGTGAAACAGGAAACAGATAAATAACTGATTCCTTCCTGCTCCCCCTAACAGCAGCCTTGGTAAAACAGGAAACAGATAAATAACTGGTTCCTTCCTGCTCCCGCTGACAGTAGGTAAAACAGGAAACAGACAAATAACTGGTATCCCCCTGCTCCCCCTGACAGCAGCCTTGGTAAAACAGGAAACAGATAAATAACTGGTTCCTTCCTGCTCCCCCTGACAGCAGCCTTGGTAAAACAGGAAACAGATAAATAACTGGTTCCTTCCTGCTCCCGCTGACAGTAGGTAAAACAGGAAACAGATAAATAACTGGTACCTTCCTGCTCCCCCTAACAGCAGCCTTGGTGAAACAGGAAACAGATAAATAACTGGTACCTTCCTGCTCCCCCTAACAGCATCCTTGGTAAAACAGGAAACAGGTAAATAACTGGTCTCTTCCTGCTCCCAATAACAGCAGCCTTGGTGAAACAGGAAACAGATAAATAACTGATTCCTTCCTGCTCCCCCTAACAGCAGCCTTGGTAAAACAGGAAACAGATAAATAACTGGTTCCTTCCTCCTCCCCCTGACAGCAGCCTTGGTGAAACAGGAAACAGATAAATAACTGGTTCCTTCCTGCTCCCCCTAACAGCAGCCTTGGTAAAACAGGAAACAGATAAATAACTGGTTCCTTCCTGCTCCCCCTAACAGCAGCCTTGGTAAAACAGGAAACAGATAAATAACTGATTCCTTCCTGCTCCCCCTAACAGCAGCCTTGGTAAAACAGGAAACAGATAAATAACTGATACCAGTCATCCCCATACAGCCTAAGAACCACCAGGACTTAATGATCAGCACATTGAGACATACAGCCAAACATGAGGAATAATGGCCGACCAAAGCTGCCTTTCAAAGTAGACCTACTTTAGAGTCAGTCTGACAGAGTGGTGGTCCATTGAAATCAGCTGGAGTCAGGTTAACATTGTTACTACTACTGTTATTAATGACATAAACCTAGCAGTCAGGTTACCAGCCTTCCTGTTATTAATAACATAAACCTAGCAGTCAGGTTACCAGCCTTACTGTTATTAATAACATAAACCTAGCAGTCAGGTTAACATTGTTACTGTTATTAATAACATAAACCTAGCAGTCAGGTTACTAGCCTTACTGTTATTAATAACATAAACCTAGCAGTCAGGTTACCAGCCTTACTGTTATTAATAACATAAACCTAGCAGTCAGGTTACCAGCCTTACTGTTATTAATAACATAAACCTAGCAGTCAGGTTACCAGCCTTACTGTTATTAATAACATAAACCTAGCAGTCAGGTTACCAGCCTTACTGTTATTAATAACATAAACCTAGCAGTCAGGTTACCAGCCGGGTCCCAGTAGGCCACCCAAAGAACTACACATTAATGTAGTCTCTGCTACCTGACAGAACAGACTGATTACAATGTTGCAACAGTGTGAAAAGCAAACGAAAAGGAATGTTTAAAAGTATTGTTGAAGTTTAATCGTTCAGTTGTGAACGTTGTAGACTTCTGTCTCTCAGGACTAAACTGGGATAAGGAATAGAGCTATCTGTCTCTCAGGACTAAACTGGGTTAAGGAATAGAGCTGTCTGTCTCTCAGGACTAAACTGGGATAAGGAATAGAGCTGTCTGTCTCTCAGGACTAAACTGGGATAAGGAATAAAGCTGTCTGTCTCTCAGGACTAAACTGCGATAAGGAATAGAACTGTCTGTCTGTGTTTTCCCCTGAAGGTAACACAAGGTCACACTGAATCTGAGTCCCAAATGGCATCCTATTCCCTATATAGTGCACTACTTTAGACTGGGGCCCTATTCCCTATATAGTGCACTACTTTAGACTGTGGCCCTATTCCCTATATAGTGCACTACTTTAGACTGGGGCCCTATTCCCTATATAGTGCACTACTTTAGACTGGGGCCCTATTCCCTATATAGTGCACTACTTTAGACTGGGGCCCTATTCCCTACATAGTGCACTACTTTAGACCAGGGCCCTATTCCCTATATAGTGCACTACTATACAACCTGCTCCTCTCTCTATTCACACCGTCGCTCAACAACCTGCTCCTCTCTCTATTCACACCGTCCCTCAACAACCTGCTCCTCTCTCTATTCACACCGTCCCTCAACAACCTGCTCCTCTCTGTATTCACACCGTCCCTCAACAACCTGCTCCTCTCTCTATTCACACCGTCCCTCAACAACCTGCTCCTCTCTGTATTCACACCGTCCCTCAACAACCTGCTCCTCTCTCTATTCACACCGTCCCTCAACAACCTGCTCCTCTCTCTATTCACACCGTCCCTCAACAAAACCTAGGATAGAAACACACACAGGCCTACATCCTCATAGACATATGATGCATACTGTATACTTTCTGACTCGTGTTTGTAGAGTAGTTTGGTTTAACAGAGGGACTAGTATTTACTACCCACCGTCAGAACATTGGCATATGCATTATAACGTCTGGATGACTATAAAGTCACTGTGTTAAGTATTAATTTTATGTCATTTTTATATAACAAAAGCCACTCAAGCAAAATACACTTTTAATTTAAGAGAAAGAAAGTGAATCATATGCTAAATTATTACGCATATGTTGACCTAACAAAGCTATCTTTTAACATCTAAAATTTGACTTAAACAAAAGTAAACAAAAGCGTATCCTTCAGGTGATATGTAATGTCAGTGCCCTACAACAACAACAACAACAACAACAACAACTAAATCTATGACGGTGTAAAAAGCAGATTTTCTCTGGTAGCAGCAAGCATCGCTAGAGCAGAGTAAACTATAGGTCATATTCCGCTAATAAAATAAGGAGAATCGGCGCTAAACAGTGATTAAACATCCCAGGCTGCGTTGCTGCTGCTGACTCGGGGCTCTCTCTTTTCTCTCTCCCCTCCCCCTCCTCTATAAACGGCATCAAAGCAATCAAAATGGTAATGTTCGGCATGAATGGGGCCCATCCCCCCCTCTCCGAGAAACTCCGCAGACTTTTTCTCCATGTTAGGAAGAAACCAACACCCCTTCTCGGCACAAAATGGAAGCATCCACTACCAAACTAAGGCGCTTTGCGTAAAACACTACAACAAATACATACTCTGGAAAGATCCACCTCGTGTAAATAGATAACCAACTACGTGAAAATATAAGCATTGTTTCTCTGCATAAGCTGCCTAAATGAGTTTGTCTTCTGCTTTACAGGAAACCGTTCAACAGCGAATGGTGGAGAAAATCAAGGCGCTGTTCAGGGCTCAAGTGCTGAAAACTGCATTCCTGAAGAAACAGGATCGATCTAACTTAGGCCAACGCAAAAACCCTTTATAATGAACTAAAATGATTCAACATCGACTGATTTGACTTCCACAATATATATTTACACATTATATGTATGTTTTGTGTTTCTTAGTGGCTTCGGTAACTTCATATATTGAGCCAGGCAGTGTTGTGACTTTAAGCGTTCAACGGCATCTGTTCTGTGGTGCTGAAAAAATAGCTCCCGTTCTCCTGGGCGGAAGAGCTGGACTTTAGTGTTTCTCTTTACCCTTCAAATGACTCATTAGGAATACATACAAATAAGTTTAAATCACTTATTACAAAGATGGAAGTTCATCTTGGCCAATTTGATACTAGATGTAGTAAAAAAAAAAAAATTAAAAAAATGAAAGTGTAAGCTGCGATCGAATCAAAAGCGACCTTTACCGTCATGTGACCAAGAATAAATAATACTGGCTATAAAGTAACACATAAAGTCAATTTAGAAGCAACAAAAAATACGTATTCATTCGCCGATGAATATCTACAAATAGTCAGAATAGTAAAAACGTGACGCTTGATGTGTAACAAAAAAAAAAAAAAAGTGCAGACCGGATACTTGAGCATCTCCTTTCTTACTCTCCTGAAAACATGTCGACTTACTCAAAATGGACGCTACATTTTTCAACATTTCATGTTAGGCAACTTAAAAAAAGAGTATCCGGACAGAATCAGCAGATTACGTTGAGGAATTCTACAACACAACGACTTTAAAGGGGGAGCAAAGACTAAATCAAATGCCTTTACTTTTTGAAACCGTTTTTTTTTTTAAAAACACACAAGCACATTGTCCTGAACATAACGGTCTCACACAATACAAGACTATTGCCGTGACATGAATGATGATTATAGCCAACAATAAGTGTATAATAAAGCAACACAGATGCTTTTGGGGGTTTTCTTACTTGTTTTTCGCTTAGGGCTGTTATTCTGTCGTGTCTTTCGTGTAGTTGTTTCTTAAGCTCTCCATCCTACAATTAAACAAAAACATCATCAGTCAAATAATAGGATTATGAATGGGACCAAAATAACCAAGTGTAACCTAACAATGTCGATACGTTTCAAACTTATGTCGTTGCGTTATAAACCAAAGTCACATTTGCTGGACAAAGCAGGTGGAAACTCTGCTAAGTAAACAGGGTTTACAACAAGACAATAAAGATATTTAATGCTGATAAAGTTTCCTGCCACACTCCCTAACCCTAACCAGCCGTGTCTAGAGGACGATTACAAGGCTTTCACAAATAGACATTTACCTGCGGGTCTTGCTTCATCTGTGCAACTAGTTTCTAACCGGAGGAAGAAAAAAAACGAAAGAGGAATTAGAAAAAGTGTTTCAAGTTTAGTGTGTAAAGACAAGATCAAAGCAGCGAAGCATTAGGAGCGAGTCGGTTTCTACAGCTCATAAATATTCAGGTCGCGTCCTGCTCGCCACACAGGACCACCGCATTATTACAACCTAGTTCTTGATGCTCGAAACAGACCCACGACAATAACAAAGTAGTCTAAAAAGTGTCCCACTCTCATCTGAAAGTGCATGTTTATGGCGTCGCACGCACATACAAGCTAAGCATAACAGAGCACATACTCTTTTTCTCGCTGGGAAAACAAACATGTCACGTTTGATCCCTCTTGAGATTTTTTTCCTCCCTACACCACTCACTCGCTCAAAAGACCACAAATAAGGGGTAGAATGAAACGATGTTTCGTTTTTACCTGATGACATTGGATCTCGACTTTCAACGCCTCTTGCAGGCATTGTAGTTCCATGTTCCGACTTCAAAAACACTTTTGTACCACTTTCGATGTAATCAATGTGAAGTTTAAGTGAATTAAAATGTTTTTTTTAAAGCGACAATAACAATCGAAAGAAGAACTACTCAGGCTGCAAAGCAAGTTCTTGCTTCTTTGCTGTGTAGAGGGCTCATCACTCACTTTACGCCGCTGAGCAAAGTGCTCTAAACACGGGGGAAAGGTTTCAGCACCTGGACAGATCCACTCTAAAAATAACGCCGCGTCGACGCATCCTCTCCAAACGGTCGATTTATTTTTCTTTTGATCATTTTTAGTTGAATAGTGGGGACTATATTTTGTCCGAGTGAGCGGCTTGATTTCACTTTGCCTGGGGAAAAGTTGCGCTTCGGCTGTCAATGCTAATTCGAAAATTCCCGGATGGAGCAGTGAAAGAACAGAACTCTCCCCTCGTCTGTCTTTCTCTCCCCCTCGGTCACAAAAGCATACACTCAGTCATGCGCACTCTTGAATAAAATACACTCAGGCTGTCCACAATATTGCAAGGATAGATAACTATTTTATTAAGTCCAGGATAGATAACTATTTTCTTAAGTCCAGGATAGATAACTATTTTCTTAAGTCCAGGATAGATAACTATTTTCTTGAGTCCAGGATAGATAACTATTTTATTAAGTCCAGGATAGATAACTATTTTATTAAGTCCAGGATAGATAACTATTTTATTAAATCCAGGATAGATAAATATTTTATTAAGTCCAGGATAGATAACTATTTTATTAAATCCAGGATAGATAACTATTTTATTAAGTCCAGGATAGCTAACTATTTTATTAAGTCCAGGATAGCTAACTATTTTATTAAGTCCAGGATAGATAACTATTTTCTTAATTAAGTCCAGGATAGATAACTATTTTCTTAATTAAGTCCAGGATAGATAACTATTTTATTAAGTCCAGGATAGATAACTATTTTATTAATTAAGTCCAGGATAGATAACTATTTTCTTAATTAAGTCCAGGATAGATAACTATTTTCTTAAGTCCAGGATAGATAACTATTTTATTAAATCCATGATAGATAACTATTTTATTAAATCCAGGATAGATAACTATTTTATTAAATCCATGATAGATAACTATAATATTAAATCCAGGATAGATAACTATTTGATTAAGTCCAGTAATGTGCATAAGGTTAGGCTTTATCACGTGTAGAATAATAGACTTACATTGTGATCATTGTTATGTTCTAATATGTTACTACTAGGTTGTTACTGAAGTAAATATACAGCCAGAAATGTTCTTTAACACACTCAGAGGGACATTGGGTCTGTAACACACTCAGAGGGACATTGGGTCTGTAACACACTCAGAGGGACATTGGGTCTGTAACACACTCAGAGGGACATTGGGTCTTTAACACACTCAGAGGGACATTGGGTCTGTAACACACTCAGAGGGACATTGGGTCTGTAACACACTCAGAGGGACATTGGGTCTGTAACACACTCAGAGGGACATTGGGTCTTAACACACTCAGAGGGACATTGGGTCTTTAACACACTCAGAGGGACATTGGGTCTTTAACACAATCAGAGGGACATTGGGTCTGTAACACACTCAGAGGGACTTTGGGTCTTAACACACTCAGAGGGACATTGGGTCTTTAACACACTCAGAGGGACATTGGGTCTGTAACACACTCAGAGGGACATTCGGTCTATAACACACTCAGAGGGACATTGAGTCTTTAACACACTCAGAGGGACATTGGGTCTTTAACACACTCAGAGGGACATTGGGTCTGTAACACACTCAGAGGGACATTGGGCCTTTAACACACTCAGAGGGACATTCGGTCTATAACACACTCAGAGGGACTTTGGGTCTTAACACACTCAGAGGGACATTGGGTCTTTAACACACTAAGAGGGACATTGGGTCTTTAACACACTCAGAGGGACATTGGGTCTTTAACACACTCAGAGGGACATTGGGTCTGTAACACACTCAGAGGGACTTTGGGTCTTAACACACTCAGAGGGACATTGGGTCTTTAACACACTCAGAGGGACATTGGGTCTGTAACACACTCAGAGGGACATTCGGTCTATAACACACTCAGAGGGACATTGAGTCTTTAACACACTCAGAGGGACATTGGGTCTTTAACACACTCAGAGGGACATTGGGTCTGTAACACACTCAGAGGGACATTGGGCCTTTAACACACTCAGAGGGACATTCGGTCTATAACACACTCAGAGGGACTTTGGGTCTTAACACACTCAGAGGGACATTGGGTCTTTAACACACTAAGAGGGACATTGGGTCTTTAACACACTCAGAGGGACATTGGGTCTTTAACACACTCAGAGGGACATTGGGTCTGTAACACACTCAGAGGGACATTGGGTCTTTAACACACTCAGAGGGACATTGGGTCTTTAACACACTCAGAGGGACATTGGGTCTATAACACACTCAGAGGGACATTGGGCCTTTAACACACTCAGAGGGACATTCGGTCTATAACACACTCAGAGGGACATTGGGTCTTTAACACACTCAGAGGGACATTGGGTCTTTAACACACTCAGAGGGACATTGGGCATTTCATGGAGAGGAGAATGAGTTATTCATTGCTCTAGTTTATTCTGAGTAAGACCACTCTGACCTGTAAAAGCACCAGGAGAAGTGAGCTGAGGTCATTGAAAGGTTATGTTCTCTCCCCTTATTGATGTAGCTAGTCAGCCTGGACACCAACAGACATACACCTCTGTTCCTTATAGGCCTATGTGCTTAGATGCCCAGTTAAGAATTGTTCACTGCAGTTATCAACATGTGATCTTGTGTGTGCCAGCTCAGTAAATAAAGGCCTAATGAATTATGTGTTAAAAGCATTATAGTCTTAAATAATTCCACATCTTTCTGTGTCTTTCTAACTAGCATACAGAAGAGCAAACGAATATAAACAAGCGGTCTGAAGTTAGTAGCATATCATCTGAATTATACCAACACTCGGTTGTAGTAACACAGAGATCGGGCTGTAGAGGGGCAGTTAGCCATTTTGTTCTGAGAGAGAGAGAGAAACGGGTCATATAGCTAACAGCAAGTAGCCTACCGAGTGTGACGTTTTGCTCACACAAATACATTTCTCCTTTTTCTAATCTGACACCCCTCACCCTGTGCTCAAGGATTTGTCTTCCTCCCTCCCCCTAGCCTCCCGCGTCCTCCCTCCTCCAAGCCACACAGGTCAAGCCGCCATTGGAGCTCCTTTTGGCGTGCTGCGCGAAGGGGGTGCGGGCTGTGCCAATCAGGAGTTTTCCGCTGCTGCATATGGCTTCAGACCGACGCGAGGTGGGGCGGCGAGCAGCCAATCAGTGCCTCGGAGTGGGTCTGTGTCGGTCGGCCGCGGGGAGGATGTGAGTGGAGAGTTGATGTGAAACAGAGATAGCGTTGCTATGCTTTTCAAATCAACTCAAAGAGAAAACACCACAGGAGTAACCTAGTCTAGAGACGGCTAGTTTCGAATACAAATTAATAAGGGTAGTGAGTAGTGTTGCGTGGTGTTCTACAATACTGGGAAATAGGTCTGGAATACATATTACGATATAATTACCGCTTGTAAAACACAGCAAGTGATCCAACGGATACAGTAAAACACAGGCAGCAACAGAGTGGGGGCTAAAGCCACGATGTGGGGAAAGTAGCACCATGGACAGCGCTGAAACGCCGCTAAAATACTGGACTGTTTTCAGGCGGCATCCATTACATTCTATCGACGTTTTAAAGGAAGTTACTTATTCATGTTGGTCACTTGCCTGGAGTTGTACTCCATTGGTCATATTCATGTAACGTGCTAATCCCTGGGGGTATTCAATGCATAACCACTGTTTTCAACCAGGCATTCTGAAGGGGACCGTTGGTCAAGCAATCCTTCATGGGTAGTAGACTTTTAAAAACCACTCGATAAGTTACAGGCTAGTATACTATTTATTTTTATTTTATTTTTCTAAAATAGGGCCTACAATAAATTCCTTAAACTCATTCACACATAAGAGTAACAACGCTTTTAAGTTTTGTGGACTTAGTTGAGCGGATTTTCTGTCCGGGCGTAAAAGGAAAGCTCCCCTCCCCCACCACTCTGCACAGGTCGAAGCCAGGCTGTGTGTGTGTGTGTGTGTGTGTGTGTGTGTGTGTGTGTGTGTGTGTGTGTGTGTGTGTGTGTGTGTGTGTGATGTCTGCCGCCGTGCTACATCAGCTGTTCTTCCTCATTTCACGGCTCAGCGGTGAAACTCTGAACTCCTCGCTGGAAAAACAACCAGTCAGTCACTTTCGATTGCAAGATGCTTTTAGCAAAGTTTCTCTTCACAGCAGCGTCACTGACCGACAATGAACACCAAGATACGACAGCGAAATAGTTATTGCTGTGTGTTTTTGACGTCTAATAAGCTATTAGACCCACCTCTGTTTATATCCTACATGATAGTAGAGGCCTGACAGTACCACTTGATGAACAAACAGAGAATTATTTAACTGGCAACTATTTATTTTTCATGCATGCTCGTTAATACTGTAGCCAGCTAATTACTGTTACAATTGAATGACTTATACGGCTGCGGTATGAAGGTTAGTAACCTATCATTTGAAACCGGTGTAATAAATTAGTCGGTAATTAACTCAGTGGGCGAAATGTTATTACAACTGTGTATTTGGGTTGATATTCATGAATCATAATGATCTGATCCAGTACAGTCAAATAAATAAAAAACGGGTTTAGAACCACACACACACACACACACACACACACACACACACACACACACACATTACGTCTTGCCTTTATAAACGGTTTATAAACGGAGCCTAAAGCCTAGACATTAAACATTGTTGTTTTTCTGCAGCCTTCATATTATCTGACGGAGTTCCATCCAGAATATAAAGGTGCTGTTAGACTGTAGAATCTAGTATTACTCTCACGCGCATTAACATCTGCTAATCATGTGTATGTGACAAATAACATTTGATTTGATTTGATTTGAATCCGTTTTAAAGCTGAGAAGTTTCTCTCGCGAGAAGCACTGCTGACTGGTGTAACAACAGAACTCTTACAAAGTCTAAATAGCTCACGGAAGATCTCTTTATAAGGTTATTGTCACGTTCTGACCTTAGTTCTTTAATTATGTCTTTGTTTAAGTTTGGTCAGGGTGTGAGTTGGGTGGGTTGTCTATGTTCCTTTTATCTATGTTTTGGGATTTCTGTGTTTCGGCCTGGTATGGTTCTCAATCAGAGGCAGCTGTTTATCGTTGTCCCTGAATGAGAACCATATTTAGGTAGCCTGGTTTCACTTTTGAGTTGTGGATGATTATTTTCTGTCTTTGTGTATGTCACCAGACAGGACTGTTTCGTATCGTCCTCGTTGTTATTTTTGTTTTAGTGTTCTGAGTTGAATAAATATCGTCATGAACACGTACCTCGCTGCGCTTTGGTCCGACCCTTGCTACTCCTCGTCAGAAGAAGAGGACGAGCGTGACAACATGATAACCAATAAAGCCTTATAACTAGCTGTATAACTGGGTTAAAATCCCAAATGCCACCCTATTCCATATATAGTGCACTATAGTCCAAAGTAAATAGGGAATAGGGTACCATTGGATACCAAGCCCAGGTCCTATTTCCTCCCCAGTGTTTTTGTAGTAGGGTAATAGGTGTTGATACCAGGCCCAGGTCCTATTGTCTCCCCAGTGTTATTGTAGTAGGTAATAGGTGTTGATACCAAGCCCAGGTCCTATTGTCTCCCCAGTGTTATTGTAGTAGGTGTTGATACCAAGCCAAGGCCCTATTGTCTCCCCAGTGTTATTGTAGTAGGTGTTGATACCAAGCCCAGGTCCTATTGTCTCCCCAGTGTTATTGTAGTAGGGTAATAGGTGTTGTACCAAGCCCAGGTCCTATTGTCTCCCCAGTGTTATTGTAATAGGGTAATAGGTGTTGTACCAAGCCCAGGCCCTATTGTCTCCCCAGTGTTATTGTAGTAGGGTAATAGGTGTTGATACCAGGCCCAGGTCCTATTGTCTCCCCAGTGTTATTGTAGTAGGTAATAGGTGTTGATACCAAGCCCAGGTCCTATTGTCTCCCCAGTGTTATTGTAGTAGGTGTTGATACCAAGCCAAGGCCCTATTGTCTCCCCAGTGTTATTGTAGTAGGTGTTGATACCAAGCCCAGGTCCTATTGTCTCCCCAGTGTTATTGTAGTAGGGTAATAGGTGTTGTACCAAGCCCAGGTCCTATTGTCTCCCCAGTGTTATTGTAATAGGGTAATAGGTGTTGTACCAAGCCCAGGCCCTATTGTCTCCCCAGTGTTATTGTAGTAGGGTAATAGGTGTTGATACCAGGCCCAGGTCCTATTGTCTCCCCAGTGTTATTGTAGTAGGTAATAGGTGTTGATACCAAGCCCAGGTCCTATTGTCTCCCCAGTGTTATTGTAGTAGGTGTTGATACCAAGCCAAGGCCCTATTGTCTCCCCAGTGTTATTGTAGTAGGTGTTGATACCAAGCCCAGGTCCTATTGTCTCCCCAGTGTTATTGTAGTAGGTGTTGAGACCAAGCCCAGGTCCTATTGTCTCCCCAGTGTTATTGTAGTAGGTGTTGAGACCAAGCCCAGGTCCTATTGTCTCCCCAGTGTTATTGTAATAGGTGTTGAGACCAAGCCCAGGTCCTATTGTCTCCCCAGTGTTATTGTAGTAGGTGTTGAGACCAAGCCCAGGTCTTATTGCCTCCCCAGTGTTATTGTAGTAGGTGTTGAGACCAAGCCCAGGTCCTATTGTCTCCCCAGTGTTCTTGTAGTAGGTGTTGAGACCAAGCCCAGGTCCTATTGTCTCCCCAGTGTTATTGTAGTAGGTGTTGATACCAAGCCCAGGTCCTATTGTCTCCCCAGTGTTATTGTAGTAGGGTAATAGGTGTTGTACCAAGCCCAGGCCCTATTGTCTCCCCAGTG
Source organism: Oncorhynchus clarkii lewisi (assembly GCF_045791955.1). Classification (NCBI taxonomy): domain Eukaryota; kingdom Metazoa; phylum Chordata; class Actinopteri; order Salmoniformes; family Salmonidae; genus Oncorhynchus; species Oncorhynchus clarkii. Next base: position 99,131 of record NW_027258127.1, on the reverse strand, counting down.
TTATTGTAGTAGGGTAATAGGTGTTGATACCAGGCCCAGGTCCTATTGTCATTGTAGTAGGTAATAGGTGTTGATACCAAGCCCAGGTCCTATTGTCTCCCCAGTGTTATTGTAGTAGGTGTTGATACCAAGCCAAGGCCCTATTGTCTCCCCAGTGTTATTGTAGTAGGTGTTGATACCAAGCCCAGGTCCTATTGTCTCCCCAGTGTTATTGTAGTAGGGTAATAGGTGTTGTACCAAGCCCAGGTCCTATTGTCTCCCCAGTGTTATTGTAGTAGGTGTTGAGACCAAGCCCAGGTCCTATTGTCTCCCCAGTGTTATTGTAATAGGTGTTGAGACCAAGCCCAGGTCCTATTGTCTCCCCAGTGTTATTGTAGTCGGTGTTGAGACCAAGCCCAGGTCTTATTGCCTCCCCAGTGTTATTGTAGTAGGTGTTGAGACCAAGCCCAGGTCCTATTGTCTCCCCAGTGTTATTGTAGTAGGTGTTGAGACCAAGCCCAGGTCCTATTGTCTCCCCAGTGTTATTGTAGTAGGTGTTGATACCAAGCCCAGGTCCTATTGTCTCCCCAGTGTTATTGTAGTAGGTGTTGAGACCAAGCCCAGGCCCTATTGTCTCCCCAGTGTTATTGTAATAGGTGTTGAGACCAAGCCCAGGCCCTGTTGTCTCCCCAGTGTTATTGTAGTAGGTATTGAGACCAAGCCCAGGTCCTATAGTCTCCCCAGTGTTATTGTAGTAGGGTAATAGGTGTTGATACCAAGCCCAGGCCCTATTGTCTCCCCAGTGTTATTGTAGTAGGGTAATAGGTGTTGATACCAAGCCCAGGTCCTATTGTCTCCCCAGTGTTATTGTAGTAGGGTAATAGGTGTTGATACCAAGCCCAGGTCCTATTGTCTCCCCAGTGTTATTGTAGTAGGTGTTGAGACCAAGCCCAGGCCCTATTGTCTCCCCAGTGTTATTGTAGTCGGTGTTGAGACCAAGCCCAGGCCCTATTGTCTCCCCAGTGTTATTGTAGTAGGTGTTGAGACCAAGCCCAGGTCCTATTGTCTCCCCAGTGTTATTGTAGTAGGTGTTGTACCAAGCCCAGGTCCTATTGTCTCCCCAGTGTTATTGTAGTAGGTGTTGAGACCAAGCCCAGGTCCTATTGTCTCCCCAGTGTTATTGTAATAGGGTAATAGGTGTTGAGACCAAGCCCAGGTCCTATTGTCTCCCCAGTGTTCTTGTAGTAGGTGTTGAGACCAAGCCCAGGTCCTATTGTCTCCCCAGTGTTATTGTAATAGGGTAATAGGTGTTGATACCAAGCCCAGGTCCTATTGTCTCCCCAGTGTTATTGTAATAGGGTAATAGGTGTTGAGACCAAGCCCATGTCCTATTGTCTCCCCAGTGTTATTGTAGTACGGTAATAGGTGTTGAGACCAAGCCCAGGTCCTATTGTCTCCCCAGTGTTATTGTAGTAGATGTTCTATCTAAACATTTCAGGTGAGTGAAACGAGGCAATCCCTGGTCGACGTCTTTCTGAGTCATTATAATGAGTTAATGACATTAAATCAAAACTACTTTTTATCTCATAAATTAATGAATGAAGTTTTGCTTGTTGTGTCCTTGTAACTCAGAGTCCACTGTGAATCAACTAATAATATCAGTGACTGTTGGTGCTTGATACCAGCAACGAGCAGGGGTGATTATATTAGCAACGAGCAGTCAGACAGGGGTGATTATCTTAGCAACGAGCAGTCAGACAGGGGTGATTATCTTAGCAACGAGCAGTCAGACAGGGGTGATTAGCTTAGTAACGAGCAGTCAGACAGGGGTGATTATCTTAGTAACGAGCAGTCAGACAGGGGTGATTAGCTTAGTAACGAGCAGTCAGACAGGGGTGATTTGCTTAGCAACGAGCAGTCAGACAGGGGTGATTAGCTTAGTAACGAGCAGTCAGACAGGGGTGATTAGCTTAGCAACGAGCAGTCAGACAGGGGTGATTAGCTTAGCAACGAGCAGTCAGACAGGGGTGATTAGCTTAGCAACGAGCAGTCAGACAGGGGTGATTAGCTTAGCAACGAGCAGTCAGACAGGGGTGATTATCTTAGCAACGAGCAGTCAGACAGGGGTGATTAGCTTAGCAACGTGCAGTCAGACAGGGGTGATTAGCTTCGCAACGAGCAGTCAGACAGGGGTGATTATCTTAGCAACGAGCAGTCAGACAGGGGTGATTATCTTAGCAACGAGCAGTCAGACAGGGGTGATTATCTTAGCAACGAGCAGTCAGACAGGGGTGATTAGCTTAGCAACGGACAGTCAGACAGGGGTGATTAGCTTAGCAACGAGCAGTCAGGTTTAAGTCACTGAACTCTGTCTTGAGCTGTCTGCTGTAGTGTTGTTCTTCATTCCAAGGAACTCCTTTAATGGTCAATCACGACAAACCTATCAGGGTCCTCCTTTAATAGTCAACTACTATCAACCTATCAGGATCCTCCTTTAATAGTGAGCTCCTATCAACCTATCAGGGTCCTCCTTTAATAGTCAGCTCCTATCAACCTATCAGGATCCTCCTTTAATAGTGAGCTCCTATCAACCTATCAGGATCCTCCTTTAATAGTCAGCTCCTATCAACCTATCAGGATCCTCCTTTAATAGTGAGATCCTATCAACCTATCAGGATCCTCCTTTAATAGTCAGCTCCTATCAACCTATCAGGATCCTCCTTTAATAGTCAGCTCCTATCAACCAATCAGGATCCTCCTTTAATAGTCAGCTCCTATCAACCTATCAGGATCCTCCTTTAATAGTGAGCTCCTATCAACCTATCAGGATCCTCCTTTAATAGTCAGCTCCTATCAACCTATCAGGATCCTCCTTTAATAGTCAGCTCCTATCAACCTATCAGGATCCTCCTTTAATTGTCAGCTCCTATCAACCTATCAGGATCCTCCTTTAATAGTCAGCTCCTATCAACCTATCAGGATCCTCCTTTAATAGTCAGCTCCTATCAACCTATCAGGATCCTCCTTTAATAGTCAGCTCCTATCAACCTATCAGGATCCTCCTTTAACTTCATTGGGACAGGGGGGCAGTATTGAGTAGCTTGGATAATAAGGTGCCCAGAGTAAACGGCCTGCTACTCAGACCCAAAATCTATATTTGGGTAGAAAACATTCTGAAGTTTCTAAAACTGTTTGAATGATGTATGTGAGTATAACATAACTCATATGGCAGGCAGAAACCTGAGACAAAATCCAACCAGGAAGTGGTAAATCTGAGGTTTGTAGTTTTTCAAGTCATTGCCTATTGAATATACAGTGTCTATAGGGTGCATGGGCCCTGCTCAACAGTAGTGTACTATGTAGGGAATAGGGTGCCAGAGTCCTACTGACCCTGGTCAACAGTAGTGTACTATGTAGGGAATAGGGTGCCAGAGTCCTACTGACCCTGGTCTAAAGGAGTGTACTATGTAGGGAATAGGGTGCCAGAGTCCTACTGACCCTGGTCAACAGTAGTGTACTATGTAGGGAATAGGGTGCCAGAGTCCTACTGACCCTGGTCTAAAGGAGTGTACTATGTAGGGAATAGGGTGCCAGAGTCCTACTGACCCTGGTCTAAAGGAGTGTACTATGTAGGGAATAGGGTGCCATTTTGTCTGAGAGGAGTAGTAAATAATGAACCCATTGACATAATTAATCTTAACACATGAGTAACCATCAACCCCTCGTCTCGCTAGGCCGCTCCGTCTCAAGCTCTGTGACCTTCACAGAGAACGTTCATCTGATGACATCATCACCTAGGGGTCGGAGGGCAGAGCTGTTATGATTATGTTTTATTATACAGGATCTATGAGGTCAGGGATGTTATGATGACCAGACTAGAAGAAGGTTGGTTGTATTGGACTTGACCATGGGCCCTGGTCAACAGTAGTGCACTATATAGGGAATAGGGCTCTGGTCTAAAGTAGTGTACTATATAGGGAATAGGGCTCTGGTCTAAAGTAGTGTACTATATAGGGAATAGGGCTCTGGTCTAAAGTAGTGCCTTATATAGGGAATAGGGCTCTGGTCTAAAGTAGTGTACTATATAGGGAATAGGGCTCTGGTCTAAAGTAGTGTACTATATAGGGAATAGGGCTCTGGTCTAAAGTAGTGTACTATATAGGGAATAGGGTCCTGGTCTATAGTAGTGTACTATATAGGGAATAGGGCTCTGGTCTAAAGTAGTGCACTATATAGGGAATAGGGTCCTGGTCTATAGTAGTGTACTATATAGGGAATAGGGTCCTGGTCTATAGTAGTGTACTATATAGGGAATAGGGTGCCCGCCTCCTCCCCCTTCTCTCTGTGTTCAGATCAGCCAGTTTGTTATCATGCTGCTGACTCACGATGTGGCCACGGGGCAGTATGGCGGTACCCTCACCATCCAACTCACGATGTGGCCACGGGGCAGTATGGCGGTACCCTCACCATCCAACTCACGATGTGGCCACGGGGCAGTATGGCGGTACCCTCACCATCCAACTCACGATGTGTCCACGGGGCAGTATGGCAGTACCCTCACCATCCAACTCACGATGTGTCCACGGGGCAGTATGGCAGTACGATCACCATCCAACTCACGATGTGGCCACGGGGCAGTATGGCAGTGCCCTCACCATCCAACTCACAATGTGGCCACGGGGCATTATGGCAGTACGCTCACCATCCAACTCACAATGTGGCCACGGGGCAGTATGGCAGTACGCTCACCATCCAACTCACGATGTGTCCACGGGGCAGTATGGCAGTACCCTCACCATCCAACTCACGATGTGTCCACGGGGCAGTATGGCAGTACGATCACCATCCAACTCACGATGTGGCCACGGGGCAGTATGGCAGTGCCCTCACCATCCAACTCACAATGTGGCCACGGGGCATTATGGCAGTACGCTCACCATCCAACTCACAATGTGGCCACGGGGCAGTATGGCAGTACGCTCACCATCCAACTCACGATGTGGCCACGGGGCAGTATGGCAGTACGCTCACCATCCAACTCACGATGTGTCCACGGGGCAGTATGGCAGTACCCTCACCATCCAACTCACGATGTGTCCACGGGGCAGTATGGCAGTACGATCACCATCCAACTCACGATGTGGCCACGGGGCAGTATGGCAGTGCCCTCACCATCCAACTCACAATGTGGCCACGGGGCATTATGGCAGTACGCTCACCATCCAACTCACAATGTGGCCACGGGGCAGTATGGCAGTACGCTCACCATCCAACTCACGATGTGGCCACGGGGCAGTAAGGCAGTACGCTCACCATCCAACTCACGATGTGGCCACGGGGCAGTAAGGCAGTACGCTCACCATCCAACTCACGATGTGGCCACGGGGCAGTAAGGCAGTACGCGCACCATCCAACTCACGATGTGGCCACGGGGCAGTATGGCAGTACGCTCACCATCCAACTCACGATGTGTCCACGGGGCAGTATGGCAGTACCCTCACCATCCAACTCACGATGTGTCCACGGGGCAGTATGGCAGTACGATCACCATCCAACTCACGATGTGGCCACGGGGCAGTATGGCAGTGCCCTCACCATCCAACTCACAATGTGGCCACGGGGCATTATGGCAGTACGCTCACCATCCAACTCACAATGTGGCCACGGGGCAGTATGGCAGTACGCTCACCATCCAACTCACGATGTGGCCACGGGGCAGTAAGGCAGTACGCTCACCATCCAACTCACGATGTGGCCACGGGGCAGTAAGGCAGTACGCGCACCATCCAACTCACGATGTGGCCACGGGGCAGTATGGCAGTACGCTCACCATCCAACTCACGATGTGGCCACGGGGCAGTAAGGCAGTACGCTCACCATCCAACTCACAATGTGTCCACGGGGCAGTATGGCAGTGCCCTCACCATCCAACTCACAATGTGGCCACGGGGCAGTATGGCAGTACGCTCACCATCCAACTCACGATGTGTCCACGGGGCAGTATGGCAGTGCCCTCACCATCCAACTCACAATGTGGCCACGGGGCAGTATGGCAGTACCCTCACCATCCAACTGGCATAACACACACTAGGATGAAAAACATACTGCAGGGGACCACATGCCAGATAGAGGGATCCTACTGGATCTCAGGTTATAAACATACTGCAGGGGACCACACGCCAGATAGAGGGATCCTACTGGATCTCAGGTTATAAACATACTGCAGGGGACCACACGCCAGATAGAGGGATCCTACTGGATCTCAGGTTAAAAACATACTGCTGGGGACCACACACCAGATAGAGGGATCCTACTGGATCTCAGGTTAAAAACATACTGCAGGGGACCACACAGCAGATAGAGGGATCCTACTGGATCTCAGGTTATAAACATATTGCAGGGGACCACACACCAGAGAGAGGGATCCTACTGGATCTCAGGTTATAAACATACTGCAGGGGACCACACACCAGAGAGTGGGATCCTACTGGATCTCAGGTTATAAACATACTGCAGTACAGCAGGGGACCACACGCCAGATAGAGGGATCCTACTGGATCTCAGGTTATAAACATACTGCAGTACAGCCGTGGACCACATGCCAGATAGAGGGATCCTACTGGATCTCAGGTTATAAACATACTGCAGGGGACCACACGCCAGATAGAGGGATCCTACTGGATCTCAGGTTAAAAACATACTGCAGTACAGCAGGGGCCAACACGCCAGATAGAGGGATCCTACTGGATCTCAGGTTATAAACATACTGCAGAGGACCACACGCCAGAGAGAGGGATCCTACTGGATCTCAGGTTAAAAACATACTGCAGGGGACCACACGCCAGAGAGAGGAATGCTACTGGATCTCAGGTTAAAAACATACTGCAGGGGACCACACAACAGATAGAGGGATCCTACTGGATCTCAGGTTAAAAACATACTGCAGGGGACCACACGCCAGAGAGAGGAATGCTACTGGATCTCAGGTTATAAACATACTGCAGTACAGCAGAGGACCACACACCAGATAGAGGGATCCTACTGGATCTCAGGTTATAAACATACTGCAGTACAGCAGGGGACCACACCAGAGAGAGGGATCCTACTGGATCTCAGGTTAAAAACATACTGCAGTACAGCAGGGGACCACACGCCAGATAGAGGGATCCTACTGGATCTCAGGTTATAAACATACTGCAGGGGACCACACGCCAGATAGAGGGATCCTACTGGATCTCAGGTTAAAAACATACTGCAGGGGATCACACACCAGAGAGAGGGATCCTACTGGATCTCAGGTTAAAAACATACAGCATACAGTACTACACAGTATACAGTACAGTACTATACTACACAGTATACAGTACAGTACTGCACCATACAGTATACAGTACAGTACTACACAGTATACAGTACAGTACTACACAGTATACAGTACAGTACTGCACCATACAGTATACAGTACAGTACTACACAGTATACAGTACAGTACTACACAGTATACAGTACAGTACTACATCACACAGTATACAGTACGGTCCAGTACACCACTGGGGCCAAGATTCCTGCCAACCAAGACCTCTATACCAGGCGGTGTCAGAGGAAGGCCCTAGTCATAGACTGTTCTCTCTGCTACCACACGGCAAGCGTTTACCGGCGCGCAGGTCTAGGTCCAAAAGGCTTCTTAACGTCTTCAACTGTTAATCTACGTAGTACTGTGGAATAGAGTTCCATGTAGTCGTGGCTCTATGTAGTACTGTGGAATAGAGTTCCATGTAGTCATGGCTCTATGTAGTACTGTGGAATAGAGTATCATGTAGTCATGGCTCTATGTAGTACTGTGGAATAGAGTTTCATGTAGTCATGGCTCTATGTAGTACTGTGGAATAGAGTTCCATGTAGTCATGGCTCTATGTAGTACTGTGGAATAGAGTTCCATGTGGTCATGGCTCTACGTAGTACTGTGGAATAGAGTTCCATGTAGTCATGGCTCTCTGTAGTACTGTGGAATAGAGTTCCATGTAGTCATGGCTCTCTGTAGTACTGTGGAATAGAGTTCCATGTAGTCATGGCTCTATGTAGTACTGTGGAATAGAGTTCCATGTAGTCATGGCTCTATGTGGTACTGTGGAATAGAGTTCCATGTAGTCATGGCTCTATGTAGTACTGTGGAATAGAGTTCCATGTAGTCATGGCTCTATGTAGTACTGTGGAATAGAGTTCCATGTAGTCATGGCTCTATGTAGTACTGTGGAATAGAGTTCCATGTAGTCATGTCTCTATGTAGTTCTGTGGAATAGAGTTCCATGTAGTCATGGCTCTATGTAGTACTGTGGAATAGAGTTCCATGTAGTCACGGCTCTATGTAGTACTGTGGAATAGAGTTCCATGTAGTCATGGCTCTATGTAGTTCTGTGGAATAGAGTTCCATGTAGTCATGGCTCTATGTAGTACTGTGGAATAGAGTTCCATGTAGTCATGGCTCTATGTAGTACTGTGGAATAGAGTTCCCTGTAGTCATGTCTCTATGTAGTACTGTGGAATAGAGTTCCATGTAGTCATGGCTCTATGTAGTACTGTGGAATAGAGTTCCATGTAGTCATGGCTCTATGTAGTACTGTGGAATAGAGTTCAATGTAGTCATGGCTCTATGTAGTACTGTGGAATAGAGTTCCATGTAGTCATGGCTCTATGTAGTACTGTGGAATAGAGTTCCATGTAGTCATGGCTCTATGTAGTACTGTGGAATAGAGTTCCATGTAGTCATGGCTCTATGTAGTACTGTGGAATAGAGTTCCATGTAGTCATGGCTCTATGTAGTACTGTGGAATAGAGTTCCATGTAGTCATGGCTCTATGTAGTACTGTGGAATAGAGTTCCATGTAGTCATGGCTCTATGTAGTACTGTGCACCTCCCATAGTCTGTACTGGACTTGGGGACTGTGAAGAGACCTCTGGTGGCATGTCTTGTGGGGTATGTATGGGTGTCTGAGTTGTGTGCCAGTAGTTAAGACAGACCTCTGGTGACATGTCTTGTGGGGTATGTTGGGTGTCTGAGTTGTGTGCCAGTAGTTCAGACAGACAGCTCGGTGAATTCAACATGTCAATACCTCTCATAAATACAAGCAGTGATGAAGTCAACCTCTCCTCCACTTTGAGCCAGGAGAGATTGACATGCATATTATTAATGTTAGCTCTCTGTGTACATCCAAGGGCCAGCCGTACTGCCCTGTTCTGAGACAATTGCAAACAAAAAAAGTCATTTTTTGTGTCACCTGACCACAGGACTGAACAGTAGTCCAGGTGTGACAAAACTAGGGCCTGTAGGACCTGCCTTGTTGATAGTGCTGTCTAGAAGGTAGAAACTAGGGCCTGTAGGACCTGCCTTGTTGACAGTGTTGTTAAGAAGGCAGAAACTAGGGCCTGTAGGACCTGCCTTGTTGATAGTGTTGTTAAGAAGGTAGAAACTAGGGCCTGTAGGACCTGCCTTGTTGATAGTGATGTTAAGAAGGTAGAAACTAGGGCCTGTAGGACCTGCCTTGTTGATAGTGTTGTTAAGAAGGTAGAAACTAGGGCCTGTAGGACCTGCCTTGTTGATAGTGTTGTTAAGAAGGTAGAAACTAGGGCCTGTAGGACCTGCCTTGTTGATAGTGTTGTTAAGAAGGTAGAAACTAGGGCCTGTAGGACCTGCCTTGTTGATAGTGCTGTTAAGAAGGTAGAAACTAGGGCTTGTAGGACCTGCCTTGTTGATAGTGCTGTTAAGAAGGTAGAAACTAGGGCCTGTAGGACCTGCCTTGTTGATAGTGCTGTTAAGAAGGTAGAAACTAGGGCCTGTAGGACCTGCCTTGTTGATAGTGCTGTTAAGAAGGTAGAAACTAGGACCTGCCTTGTTGATAGTGCTGTTAAGAAGGTAGAAACTAGGGCCTGTAGGACCTGCCTTGTTGATAGTGTTGTTAAGAGAAACTAGGGCCTGTAGGACCTGCCTTGTTGATAGTGTTGTTAAGAAGGTAGAAACTAGGGCCAGTAGGACCTGCCTTGTTGACAGTGTTGTTAAGAAGGTAGAAACTAGGGCCTGTAGGACCTGCCTTGTTGATAGTACTGTTAAGAAGGTAGAAACTAGGGCCAGTAGGACCTGCCTTGTTGACAGCGTTGTTAAGAAGGTAGAAACTAGGGCTTGTAGGACCTGCCTTGTTGATAGTGTTGTTAAGAAGGTAGAAACTAGGGCCTGTAGGACCTGCCTTGTTGATAGTGTTGTTAAGAAGGTAGAAACTAGGGCCTGTAGGACCTGCCTTGTTGATAGTGCTGTTAAGAAGGTAGAAACTAGGACTTGCCTTGTTGATAGTGTTGTTAAGAAGGTAGAAACTAGGGCATGTAGGACCTGCCTTGTTGATAGTGTTGTTAAGAAGGTAGAAACTAGGGCCTGTAGGACCTGCCTTGTTGATAGTGCTGTTAAGAAGGTAGAAACTAGGGCCTGTAGGACCTGCCTTGTTGACAGTGCTGTTAAGAAGGTAGAAACTAGGGCCTGTAGGACCTGCCTTGTTGATAGTGTTGTTAAGAAGGTAGAAACTAGGGCCTGTAGGACCTGCCTTGTTGATAGTGTTGTTAAGAAGGTAGAAACTAGGGCCTGTAGGACCTGCCTTGTTGATAGTGTTGTTAAGAAGGTAGAAACTAGGGCCTGTAGGACCTGCCTTGTTGATAGTGTTGTTAAGAAGGTAGAAACTAGGGCCTGTAGGACCTGCCTTGTTGATAGTGCTGTTAAGAAGGTAGAAACTAGGGCTTGTAGGACCTGCCTTGTTGATAGTGCTGTTAAGAAGGTAGAAACTAGGGCCTGTAGGACCTGCCTTGTTGATAGTGCTGTTAAGAAGGCAGAAACTAGGGCCTGTAGGACCTGCCTTTTTGATAGTGCTGTTAAGAAGGTAGAAACTAGGACCTGCCTTGTTGATAGTGCTGTTAAGAAGGTAGAAACTAGGGCCTGTAGGACCTGCCTTGTTGATAGTGTTGTTAAGAGAAACTAGGGCCTGTAGGACCTGCCTTGTTGATAGTGTTGTTAAGAAGGTAGAAACTAGGGCCAGTAGGACCTGCCTTGTTGACAGTGTTGTTAAGAAGGTAGAAACTAGGGCCTGTAGGACCTGCCTTGTTGATAGTACTGTTAAGAAGGTAGAAACTAGGGCCAGTAGGACCTGCCTTGTTGACAGCGTTGTTAAGAAGGTAGAAACTAGGGCTTGTAGGACCTGCCTTGTTGATAGTGTTGTTAAGAAGGTAGAAACTAGGGCCTGTAGGAACTGCCTTGTTGATAGTGTTGTTAAGAAGGTAGAAACTAGGGCCTGTAGGACCTGCCTTGTTGATAGTGTTGTTAAGAAGGTAGAAACTAGGGCCTGTAGGACCTGCCTTGTTGATAGTGTTGTTAAGAAGGTAGAAACTAGGACCTGTAGGACCTGCCTTGTTGATAGTGTTGTTAAGAAGGTAGAAACTAGGGCCTGTAGGACCTGCCTTGTTGATAGTGTTGTTAAGAAGGTAGAAACTAGGGCCTGTAGGACCTGCCTTGTTGATAGTGCTGTTAAGAAGGTAGAAACTAGGACTTGCCTTGTTGATAGTGTTGTTAAGAAGGTAGAAACTAGGGCATGTAGGACCTGCCTTGTTGATAGTGTTGTTAAGAAGGTAGAAACTAGGGCCTGTAGGACCTGCCTTGTTGATAGTGCTGTTAAGAAGGTAGAAACTAGGGCCTGTAGGACCTGCCTTGTTGACAGTGCTGTTAAGAAGGTAGAAACTAGGGCCTGTAGGACCTGCCTTGTTGATAGTGTTGTTAAGAAGGTAGAAACTAGGGCCTGTAGGACCTGCCTTGTTGATAGTGCTGTTAAGAAGGTAGAAACTAGGGCCTGTAGGACCTGCCTTGTTGATAGTGCTGTTGAGAAGGTAGAAACTAGGGCCTGTAGGACCTGCCTTGTTGATAGTGCTGTTAAGAAGGTAGAAACTAGGGCCTGTAGGACCTGCCTTGTTGATAGTGCTGTTAAGAACGTAGAAACTAGGACCTGCCTTGTTGATAGTGCTGTTAAGAAGGTAGAAACTAGGACCTGCCTTGTTGATAGTGCTGTTAAGAAGGTAGAAACTAGGGCCTGTAGGACCTGCCTTGTTGATAGTGTTGTTAAGAAGGTAGAAACTAGGGCCAGTAGGACCTGCCTTGTTGACAGTGTTGTTAAGAAGGTAGAAACTAGGGCCTGTAGGACCTGCCTTGTTGATAGTACTGTTTAGAAGGTAGAAACTAGGGCCAGTAGGACCTGCCTTGTTGACAGCGTTGTTAAGAAGGTAGAAACTAGGGCTTGTAGGACCTGCCTTGTTGATAGTGTTGTTAAGAAGGTAGAAACTAGGGCCTGTAGGACCTGCCTTGTTGATAGTGTTGTTAAGAAGGTAGAAACTAGGGCCTGTAGGACCTGCCTTGTTGATAGTGTTGTTAAGAAGGTAGAAACAAGGGCCTGTAGGACCTGCCTTGTTGATAGTGTTGTTAAGAAGGTAGAAACTAGGACCTGTAGGACCTGCCTTGTTGATAGTGCTGTTAAGAAGGTAGAAACTAGGGCTTGTAGGACCTGCCTTGTTGATAGTGCCTTGTTGATAGTGCTGTTAAGAAGGTAGAAACTAGGGCCTGTAGGACACGTTGAGTGTTGCAGTCATTACAGTCGCTGTAGTAGCTGACGTGTATAGTGTTGAGTGTTGCAGTCATTTCAGTCTCTGTAGTAGCTGACGTGTATAGTGTTGAGTGTTGCAGTCATTTCAGTCTCTGTAGTAGCTGACGTGTATAGTGTTGAGTGTTGCAGTCATTTCAGTCGCTGTAGTAGCTGACGTGTATAGTGTTGAGTGTTGCAGTCATTTCAGTCTCTGTAGTAGCTGACGTGTATAGTGTTGAGTGTTGCAGTCATTTCAGTCGCTGTAGTAGCTGACGTGTATAGTGTTGAGTGTTGCAGTCATTTCAGTCTCTGTAGTAGCTGACGTGTATAGTGTTGAGTGTTGCAGTCATTTCAGTCTCTGTAGTAGCTGACGTGTATAGTGTTGAGTGTTGCAGTCATTTCAGTCTCTGTAGTAGCTGACGTGTATAGTGTTGAGTGTTGCAGTCATTTCAGTCTCTGTAGTAGCTGACGTGTATAGTGTTGAGTGTTGCAGTCATTTCAGTCTCTGTAGTAGCTGACGTGTATAGTGTTGAGTGTTGCAGTCATTTCAGTCTCTGTAGTAGCTGACGTGTATAGTGTTGAGTGTTGCAGTCATTACAGTCACTGTAGTAGCTGACGTGTATAGTGTTGAGTGTTGCAGTCATTTCAGTCTCTGTAGTAGCTGACGTGTATAGTGTTGAGTGTTGCAGTCATTACAGTCACTGTAGTAGCTGACGTGTATAGTGTTGAGTGTTGCAGTCATTACAGTCACTGTAGTAGCTGACGTGTATAGTGTTGAGTGTTGCAGTCATTTCAGTCTCTGTAGTAGCTGACGTGTATAGTGTTGAGTGTTGCAGTCATTTCAGTCTCTGTAGTAGCTGACGTGTATAGTGTTGAGTGTTGCAGTCATTTCAGTCACTGTAGTAGCTGACGTGTATAGTGTTGAGTGTTGCAGTCATTACAGTCACTGTAGTAGCTGACGTGTATAGTGTTGAGTGTTGCAGTCATTACAGTCACTGTAGTAGCTGACGTGTATAGTGTTGAGTGTTGCAGTCATTACAGTCACTGTAGTAGCTGACGTGTATAGTGTTGAGTGTTGCAGTCATTTCAGTCTCTGTAGTAGCTGACGTGTATAGTGTTGAGTGTTGCAGTCATTACAGTCACTGTAGTAGCTGACGTGTATAGTGTTGAGTGTTGCAGTCATTACAGTCTCTGTAGTAGCTGACGTGTATAGTGTTGAGTGTTGCAGTCATTTCAGTCTCTGTAGTAGCTGACGTGTATAGTGTTGAGTGTTGCAGTCATTTCAGTCTCTGTAGTAGCTGACGTGTATAGTGTTGAGTGTTGCAGTCATTACAGTCACTGTAGTAGCTGACGTGTATAGTGTTGAGTGTTGCAGTCATTTCAGTCTCTGTAGTAGCTGACGTGTATAGTGTTGAGTGTTGCAGTCATTTCAGTCTCTGTAGTAGCTGACGTGTATAGTGTTGAGTGTTGCAGTCATTTCAGTCTCTGTAGTAGCTGACGTGTATAGTGTTGAGTGTTGCAGTCATTTCAGTCACTGTAGTAGCTGACGTGTATAGTGTTGAGTGTTGCAGTCATTTCAGTCTCTGTAGTAGCTGACGTGTATAGTGTTGAGTGTTGCAGTCATTACAGTCACTGTAGTAGCTGACGTGTATAGTGTTGAGTGTTGCAGTCATTTCAGTCTCTGTAGTAGCTGACGTGTATAGTGTTGAGTGTTGCAGTCATTACAGTCTCTGTAGTAGCTGACGTGTATAGTGTTGAGTGTTGCAGTCATTTCAGTCTCTGTAGTAGCTGACGTGTATAGTGTTGAGTGTTGCAGTCATTTCAGTCTCTGTAGTAGCTGACGTGTATAGTGTTGAGTGTTGCAGTCATTTCAGTCTCTGTAGTAGCTGACGTGTATAGTGTTGAGTGTTGCAGTCATTTCAGTCTCTGTAGTAGCTGACGTGTATAGTGTTGAGTGTTGCAGTCATTTCAGTCTCTGTAGTAGCTGACGTGTATAGTGTTGAGTGTTGCAGTCATTTCAGTCTCTGTAGTAGCTGACGTGTATAGTGTTGAGTGTTGCAGTCATTTCAGTCTCTGTAGTAGCTGACGTGTATAGTGTTGAGTGTTGCAGTCATTTCAGTCTCTGTAGTAGCTGACGTGTATAGTGTTGAGTGTTGCAGTCATTTCAGTCTCTGTAGTAGCTGACGTGTATAGTGTTGAGTGTTGCAGTCATTTCAGTCTCTGTAGTAGCTGACGTGTATAGTGTTGAGTGTTGCAGTCATTTCAGTCCCTGTAGTAGCTGACGTGTATAGTGTTAAGTGTTGCAGTCATTACAGTCACTGTAGTAGCTGACGTGTATAGTGTTGAGTGTTGCAGTCATTTCAGTCTCTGTATTAGCTGACGTGTATAGTGTTGAGTGTTGCAGTCATTTCAGTCTCTGTAGTAGCTGACGTGTATAGTGTTGAGTGTTGCAGTCATTTCAGTCTCTGTAGTAGCTGACGTGTATAGTGTTGAGTGTTGCAGTCATTTCAGACTCTGTAGTAGCTGACGTGTATAGTGTTGAGTGTTGCAGTCATTTCAGTCTCTGTAGTAGCTGACGTGTATAGTGTTGAGTGTTGCAGTCATTTCAGTCTCTGTAGTAGCTGACGTATATAATGTTGAGTCATCTGCATACATAGACACTCTGGCTTTACTCAAAGCCAATGGCAATTCATTAGTCAAGATTGAACAAATTAATGAGCCTAAACAGCTTCCCTTTTTTCAATGCCTGATTCTACCTGGATTATGTTGGAGAGGATTCCATTCTAGAACACCCTCTGTGTTCTGTTACCTGGATTATGTTGGAGAGGATTCCATTCTAGAACACCCTCTGTGTTCTGTTACCTGGATTATGTTGGAGAGGATTCCATTCTAGAACACCCTCTGTGTTCTGTTACCTGGATTATGTTGGAGAGGATTCCATTCTAGAACACCCTCTGTGTTCTGTTACCTGGATTATGTTGGAGAGGATTCCATTAAAGAACACCCTCTGTGTTCTGTTACCTGGATTATGTTGGAGAGGATTCCATTCTAGAACACCCTCTGTGTTCTGTTACCTGGATTATGTTGGAGAGGATTCCATTCTAGAACACCCTCTGTGTTCTGTTACCTGGATTATGTTGGAGAGGATTCCATTCTAGAACACCCTCTGTGTTCTGTTACCTGGATTATGTTGGAGAGGATTCCATTCTAGAACACCCTCTGTGTTCTGTTACCTGGATTATGTTGGAGAGGCTTCCATTCTAGAACACCCTCTGTGTTCTGTTACCTGGATTATGTTGGAGAGGATTCCATTCTACAACACCCTCTGTGTTCTGTTACCTGGATTATGTTGGAGAGGATTCCATTCTAGAACACCCTCTGTGTTCTGTTACCTGGATTATGTTGGAGAGGCTTCCATTAAAGAACACCCTCTGTGTTCTGTTACCTGGATTATGTTGGAGAGGATTCCATTCTAGAACACCCTCTGTGTTCTGTTACCTGGATTATGTTGGAGAGGCTTCCATTCTAGAACACCCTCTGTGTTCTGTTACCTGGATTATGTTGGAGGGGCTTCCATTAGAGAACACCCTCTGTGTTCTGTTACCTGGATGATGTTGGAGAGGTTTCCATTAGAGAACACCCTCTGTGTTCTGTTACCTGGATTATGTTGGAGAGGATTCCATTCTAGAACACCCTCTGTGTTCTGTTACCTGGATTATGTTGGAGGGGCTTCCATTCTAGAACACCCTCTGTGTTCTGTTACCTGGATTATCTTGGAGGGGCTTCCATTAGAGAACACCCTCTGTGTTCTGTTACCTGGATTATGTTGGAGGGGCTTCCATTAGAGAACACCCTCTGTGTTCTGTTACCTGGATTATGTTGGAGAGGATTCCATTAAAGAACACCCTCTGTGTTCTGTTACCTGGATTATGTTGGAGAGGATTCCATTAAAGAACACCCTCTGTGTTCTGTTACCTGGATTATGTTGGAGAGGATTCCATTCTAGAACACCCTCTGTGTTCTGTTACCTGGATTATGTTGGAGAGGATTCCATTCTAGAACACCCTCTGTGTTCTGTTACCTGGATTATGTTGGAGAGGATTCCATTCTAGAACACCCTCTGTGTTCTGTTACCTGGATTATGTTGGAGAGGATTCCATTCTAGAACACCCTCTGTGTTCTGTTACCTGGATTATGTTGGAGAGGCTTCCATTCTAGAACACCCTCTGTGTTCTGTTACCTGGATTATGTTGGAGAGGATTCCATTATACAACACCCTCTGTGTTCTGTTACCTGGATTATGTTGGAGAGGATTCCATTCTAGAACACCCTCTGTGTTCTGTTACCTGGATTATGTTGGAGAGGCTTCCATTAAAGAACACCCTCTGTGTTCTGTTACCTGGATTATGTTGGAGAGGATTCCATTCTAGAACACCCTCTGTGTTCTGTTACCTGGATTATGTTGGAGAGGCTTCCATTCTAGAACACCCTCTGTGTTCTGTTACCTGGATTATGTTGGAGGGGCTTCCATTAGAGAACACCCTCTGTGTTCTGTTACCTGGATGATGTTGGAGAGGTTTCCATTAGAGAACACCCTCTGTGTTCTGTTACCTGGATTATGTTGGAGAGGATTCCATTCTAGAACACCCTCTGTGTTCTGTTACCTGGATTATGTTGGAGGGGCTTCCATTCTAGAACACCCTCTGTGTTCTGTTACCTGGATTATCTTGGAGGGGCTTCCATTAGAGAACACCCTCTGTGTTCTGTTACCTGGATTATGTTGGAGGGGCTTCCATTAGAGAACACCCTCTGTGTTCTGTTACCTGGATTATGTTGGAGAGGATTCCATTAAAGAACACCCTCTGTGTTCTGTTACCTGGATTATGTTGGAGAGGCTTCCATTCTAGAACACCCTCTGTGTTCTGTTACCTGGATTATGTTGGAGAGGATTCCATTCTAGAACACCCTCTGTGTTCTGTTACCTGGATTATGTTGGAGAGGATTCCATTAAAGAACACCCTCTGTGTTCTGTTACCTGGATTATGTTGGAGAGGCTTCCATTAAAGAACACCCTCTGTGTTCTGTTACCTGGATTATGTTGGAGAGGCTTCCATTCTAGACCACCCTCTGTGTTCTGTTACCTGGATTATGTTGGAGAGGATTCCATTAGAGAACACCCTCTGTGTTCTGTTACCTGGATTATGTTAGAGAGGCTTCCATTCTAGAACACCCTCTGTGTTCTGTTACCTGGATTATGTTGGAGAG
Source organism: Oncorhynchus clarkii lewisi (assembly GCF_045791955.1). Classification (NCBI taxonomy): domain Eukaryota; kingdom Metazoa; phylum Chordata; class Actinopteri; order Salmoniformes; family Salmonidae; genus Oncorhynchus; species Oncorhynchus clarkii. The sequence continues at coordinate 81,228 of NW_027258127.1, read as the reverse complement.
GTTTCCATTAGAGAACACCCTCTGTGTTCTGTTACCTGGATTATGTTGGAGAGGCTTCCATTAGAGAACACCCTCTGTGTTCTGTTACCTGGATTATGTTGGAGAGGATTCCATTCTAGAACACCCTCTGTGTTCTGTTACCTGGATTATGTTGGAGAGGATTCCATTCTAGAACACCCTCTGTGTTCTGTTACCTGGATTATGTTGGAGAGGATTCCATTCTAGAACACCCTCTGTGTTCTGTTACCTGGATTATGTTGGAGAGGATTCCATTAAAGAACACCCTCTGTGTTCTGTTACCTGGATTATGTTGGAGAGGATTCCATTCTAGAACACCCTCTGTGTTCTGTTACCTGGATTATGTTGGAGAGGATTCCATTCTAGAACACCCTCTGTGTTCTGTTACCTGGATTATGTTGGAGAGGCTTCCATTAAAGAACACCCTCTGTGTTCTGTTACCTGGATGATGTTGGAGAGGATTCCATTCTAGAACACTCTCTGTGTTCTGTTACCTGGATTATGTGGGAGAGGCTTCCATTAGAGAACACCCTCTGTGTTCTGTTACCTGGATTATGTTGGAGAGGCTTCCATTAAAGAACACCCTCTGTGTTCTGTTACCTGGATTATGTTGGAGAGGATTCCATTCTAGAACACCCTCTGTGTTCTGTTACCTGGATTATGTTGGAGAGGCTTCCATTCTAGAACACCCTCTGTGTTCTGTTACCTGGATTATGTTGGAGGGGCTTCCATTAAAGAACACCCTCTGTGTTCTGTTACCTGGATTATGTTGGAGAGGATTCCATTCTAGAACACCCTCTGTGTTCTGTTACCTGGATTATGTTGGAGAGGCTTCCATTCTAGAACACCCTCTGTGTTCTGTTACCTGGATTATGTTGGAGAGGCTTCCATTAAAGAACACCCTCTGTGTTCTGTTAGCTGGATGATGTTGGAGAGGATTCCATTCTAGAACACTCTCTGTGTTCTGTTACCTGGATTATGTGGGAGAGGCTTCCATTAGAGAACACCCTCTGTGTTCTGTTACCTGGATTATGCTGGAGAGGCTTCCATTAAAGAACACCCTCTGTGTTCTGTTACCTGGATTATGTTGGAGAGGATTCCATTCTAGAACACCCTCTGTGTTGTTACCTGGATTATGTTGGAGAGGATTCCATTAAAGAGCACCCTCTGTGTTCTGTTACCTGGATTATGTTGGAGAGGATTCCATTCTAGAACACCCTCTGTGTTCTGTTACCTGGATTATGTTGGAGAGGATTCCATTAAAGAGCACCCTCTGTGTTCTGTTACCTGGATTATGTTGGAGAGGATTCCATTCTAGAACACCCTCTGTGTTCTGTTACCTGGATTATGTTGGAGAGGATTCCATTAAGGAACACCCTCTGTGTTCTGTTACCTGGATTATGTTGGAGAGGATTCCATTCTAGAACACCCTCTGTGTTCTGTTACCTGGATTATGTTGGAGAGGCTTCCATTAAAGAACACCCTCTGTGTTCTGTTACCTGGATTATGTTGGAGAGGATTCCATTCTAGAACACCCTCTGTGTTCTGTTACCTGGATTATGTTGGAGAGGCTTCCATTAAAGAACCCTCTGTGTTCTGTTACCTGGATTATGTTGGAGAGGCTTCCATTCTAGAACACCCTCTGTGTTCTGTTACCTGGATTATGTTGGAGGGGCTTCCATTAGAGAACACCCTCTGTGTTCTGTTACCTGGATGATGTTGGAGAGGTTTCCATTAGAGAACACCCTCTGTGTTCTGTTACCTGGATTATGTTGGAGAGGCTTCCATTCTAGAACACCCTCTGTGTTCTGTTACCTGGATTATGTTGGAGAGGCTTCCATTCTAGAACACCCTCTGTGTTGTTACCTGGATTATGTTGGAGAGGATTCCATTAAAGAGCACCCTCTGTGTTCTGTTACCTGGATTATGTTGGAGAGGATTCCATTCTAGAACACCCTCTGTGTTCTGTTACCTGGATTATGTTGGAGAGGATTCCATTAAGGAACACCCTCTGTGTTCTGTTACCTGGATTATGTTGGAGAGGATTCCATTCTAGAACACCCTCTGTGTTCTGTTAGACAGGAAACTCTTCATTCCACATTATAGCAGGGGGTGTAAAGCCATAACACATACGTTTATCCAGCAGCAAACTACGATCGATAAATGTCAAAAAGCCACACGGAAGTCTAACAGAACAGCCCCCACATTTCTCTCAGCCAATCATCAGTCATTTGTGTAAGTGCTGTGCTGGTTGAATTACTGTAGAGCCCTACTGGTATTGGTCAGAAGAAGTGCACTGTGGGAATCGGTGCCATTTGGCTAGCATCCAGAGTGTAATTGTATCACCATGGAAATGGTTTGGCTTTGTCCACAAAATTACACTCGTCTCTAAAAATAAACAATTGTGATTCGTTGAATCTCAGCACTCTCATTGTAAAACCTTGTATTGTTCAATCCTGGTGAGAAAAATCCCACGTGGAGATCTGGGCCTGCGTCCCAAATGAAACCCTATTCCCTATATATAGTGCACTACTTTAGACCAAGACCCCTTGGGCTATAAATAGGACCCATAAGGCTCGGGGTCTAAAGTAGTGCACTATATATAGGGAATAGGGCTCTGGTCTAAAGTAGTGCACTATATAGGGAATAGGGCTCTGGTCTAAAGTTGGGCTATAAATAGGACCCATAAGGCCCGGGGTCTAAAGTAGTGGACTATATATAGGGAATAGGGCTCTGGTCTAAAGTAGTGCACTATATAGGGAATAGGGCTCTGGTCTAAAGTAGTGCACTATATAGGGAATAGGCCTCTGGTCTAAAGTAGTGTACTATATAGGGAATAGGGCTCTGGTCTAAAGTAGTGCCTTATATAGGGAATAGGGCTCTGGTCTAAAGTAGTGCACTATATAGGGAATAGGGCTCTGGTCTAAAGTTGGGCTATAAATAGGACCCATAAGGCCCGGGGTCTAAAGTAGTGGACTATATATAGGGAATAGGGCTCTGGTCTAAAGTAGTGCACTATATAGGGAATAGGGCTCTGGTCTAAAGTAGTGTACTATATAGGGAATAGGGCCCTGGTCTAAAGTAGTGGACTATATAGGGAATAGGGCTCTGGTCTAAAGTAGTGTACTATATAGGGAATAGGGCTCTGGTCTAAAGTAGTGCACTATATAGGGAATAGGGCTCTGGTCTATAGTAGTGTACTATATAGGGAATAGGGCTCTGGTCTAAAGTAGTGTACTATATAGGGAATAGGTCTCTGGTCTAAAGTAGTGTACTATATAGGGAATAGGGCTCTGGTCTAAAGTAGTGCACTATATAGGGAATAGGGCTCTGGTCTATAGTAGTGCACTATATAGGGAATAGGTCTCTGGTCTAAAGTAGTGCACTATATAGGGAATAGGTCTCTGGTCTAAAGTAGTGTACTATATAGGGAATAGGGCTCTGGTCTATAGTAGTGTACTATATAGGGAATAGGGCTCTGGTCTATAGTAGTGTACTATATAGGGAATAGGGCCCTGGTCTATAGTAGTGCACTATATAGGGAATAGGGCCCTGGTCTATAGTAGTGCACTATATAGGGAATAGGGCCCTGGTCTATAGTAGTGCACTATACAGGGAATAGGGCTCTGGTCTAAAGTAGTGCACTATATAGGGAATAGGGCTCTGGTCTAAAGTAGTGTACTATATAGGGAATAGGGCTCTGGTCTAAAGTAGTGCACTATATAGGGAATAGGGCTCTGGTCTAAAGTAGTGCACTATACAGGGAATAGGTCTCTGGTCTAAAGTAGTGCACTATATAGGGAATAGGTCTCTGGTCTAAAGTAGTGCACTATATAGAGAATAGGGCTCTGGTCTAAAGCAGTGCACTATATAGGGAATAGGTCTCTGGTCTAAAGTAGTGCACTATATAGGGAATAGGGCTCTGGTCTATAATAGTGTACTATATAGGGAATAGGGCTCCATTTGGGACGGATCCTTCCATGTTATTCTGAACTTCAGGAACACTTCACGAAGGCAATCTCCCGCTGTCTATTTATTATCTGTGACTGTGCTCTCTGTGTTTCTTAGCTGGAGAGAAAGACAATGTTTTTCTCTTCTTGCACACAAAGGAAGTGAATTAAATTCTTTACAGGGAAAACAACAAACCCTCGTTGCATAGAGGCGATGTTTCTGTGGATAACATTTTTAGTCCCATCAAGTACAAAGCACAATCCCAGGAACACACGGCGCTCATCAGGAACAGTCTGATATGACAAACCCCCGTTCCCTATCTAGTGCACTACTTTAGACCAGGGTCAGTAGGACTCTGGCACCCTATTGCCTACATAGTGCACTCCTTTTGATCAAAGCCCTAGGGGCCCTAGTAAGAATAAGTGTACTATATAGGGAATAGAGTGCCATTTGGGACACTCCCTTTGACTTCAACATACGGTTTGTCTGTCCCTCAACTGTTTATACACACAGCCTTAAGATATAATTATTATCTGGCAAACATGAATGAGTACAACAGCTTAGACTGAAATGGAGAACGTTGCTGAAAAATATGATGAGAATTTCATTTGGCCACTTCCTCAATGGCATACAATGGTATAGACCATGGTTACATTATAGGCCTCCATCACTTCCTGTTTCCTCAACCATCCAGATTATACATACATTACATTATGACAGTGGTATAGACCACCTACTGTACATGGTTACATCACTTCCTGTTTCCTCAACCATCCAGATTAAACATGCATTACATTATGACAGTGGTATAGACCACCTACTGTACATGATTACATCACTTCCTGTTTCCTCAATCATCCAGAATATACATAGTTATACTAGTTAGTATCCTTCCCTCTCACTAGTCAGTACCCTTCCCTCTCACTAGATAGTACCCTTCCCTGCCACTAGTTAGTATCCTTCCCTGTCACTAGTTAGTACCCTTCCCTGTCACTAGTTAGTACCCTTCCCTGTCACTAGTTAGTACTCTTCCCTGTCACTAGATAGTACCCTTCCCTGCCAGTAGTTAGTACTCTTCCCTGTCACTAGTTAGTACCCTTCCCTCTCACTAGATAGTACCCTTCCCTGCCACTAGTTAGTACCCCTTCCCTGTCACTAGTTAGTACTCTTCCCTGTCACTAGATAGTACCCTTCCCTGCCAGTAGTTAGTACTCTTCCCTGTCACTAGTTAGTACCCTTCCCTCTCACTAGATAGTACCCTTCCCTGCCACTAGTTAGTACCCCTTCCCGGTCACTAGTTAGTACCCTTCCAGGTCACTAGTTAGTACTCTTCCCTGTCACTAGTTAGTACCCAAATTCCACAGTTAGCATTTATTTTCCTAGGAGAGAAATGCACATTCATTCCACAGTTAGCATTGTAGTTCTCATTTCTTTTGATAATGGTGATTTGTGTTGAGTCATGAAATTAATTTGTCACTCTACTAATTACTGTATAACGCTGCTAACTAATTGGGTGTAATTACTGCTTCAGTGATCTGCATAGCGCCTGATTGACATTTAAATATGACACGCGTCCCAATCCGAACCCTGCCATTCGCTACACAGTGCACCTGATGTTAACCAGAGCCCTATGCGCCCTGGATCCAAAGTAGTGCGCTGTATAGTGAATAGGGTGGCCATTTTGGATGTAGCTATGTCACGATGAGAGCAGACCAGCTATTAGAGATGGCTGCTACAGGAATTATAATTAAGACCTGTGGATATAATCAACAACACAACTAAAGGGATGAGGATGTTTTCTATGAGCCAAACAGCGAGTGTGTAACAAAGCATAGAGATGCTTTAGTTCACTATTATTCATTATAATATTTTACATGGAATTATATGGTTTTTTAAAAAAAAGAAAAGCTGTATATCTTAAATATTGTGCCAGATTTAGCTGTAAATATCTCCCATTTCAATTCTTCCTGAAGAAAGCTGTGACATAACAGACATGTGGTTGAACACGTCTTGTCCTTTTCCTGATGTACTGAGGCCGTGTGTCACGGTTTCTAGGAGTTGTTGGGGGGGGGGGGGGGGTGGGGGGGGGGGGGGGGGCGCAGAGAGCAGAGTTCAACCGTGAGTCTTTATTCCAGGAACAGAGTCACGTCGAACACAAGGGCGCATAAATACCCAAGTCCAACAAACAGGACGGAACCTTCCGGAAAAAAGGAATCCACATAAATCCACACACCATGGAACAGAAGAACAAGCCCGCGCAAAAGCAGGCGGCCCCTACCGGGTTTAAATAGCCCCAAAACAAAACCCAAACAACAAACAGATGAAACTAATCAGACAAAACTAACTGAGACAGAAACGGGGATCGGTGGCAGCTAGTAGGACGACGAACGCCGAACGCCGAGCGCCGCCCGAACAGGAAGAGGCACCATCTTCACCGTGTTAGAATCAGAAGCTCATCGGCAATAATCACCGGGGTCTGACATCCTCTCGTAGTGATCAAAACTCTGTCTGTCCAGGGAATAACAAGCCTGTGATTCTAACCAGTCTCTGTCTGTCCAGGGAATAACAAGCCTGTGATTCTAACCAGTCTCTCTCTGTCTGTCCAGGGAAACAACAAGCCTGTGATTCTAACCAGTCTCTGTCTGTCCAGGGAATAACAAGCCTGTGATTCTAACCAGTCTCTGTCTGTCCAGGGAATAACAAGCCTGTGATTCTAACCAGTCTCTGTCTGTCCAGGGAAACAACAAGCCTGTGATTTGAACCAGTCTCTGTCTGTCCAGGGAATAACAAGCCTGTGATTCTAACCAGTCTCTGTCTGTCCAGGGAATAACAAGCCTGTGATTCTAACCAGTCTCTGTCTGTCCAGGGAAACAACAAGCCTGTGATTCTAACCAGTCTCTGTCTGTCCAGGGAAACAACAAGCCTGTGATTCTAACCAGTCTCTGTCTGTCCAGGGAAACAACAAGCCTGTGATTCTAACCAGTCTCTGTATGTCCAGGGAATAACAAGCCTGTGATTCTAACCAGTCTCTGTCTGTCCAGGGAAACAACAAGCCTGTGATTCTAACCAGTCTCTGTCTGTCCAGGGAAACAACAAGCCTGTGATTCTAACAGCTCTGAAGTCTCCATCTGACATCTATTGATCCTGTCAGCTACCCTACCATGCCTATTGGCTGAACCTGTGTGTGTGTGTGTGTGTGTGTGTGTGTGTGTGTGTGTGTGTGTGTGTGTGTGTGTGTGTGTGTGAGTGTGTGTGTGTGTGTGTGTGTGTGTGTGTGTGTGTATAACTCTTAACCTGCCTATAGAAGTGGTTCCCCCACAGTGCCCAGTAGGGCCCCTCCATTTTGTCAGCCTGGCTGGTAATCTCCTCCACCCAGCAGGCAGGCAGAGGGCCTCCTTTTGTTACCCCATCTACGCCCCTCCTCCCTGGGCTGGAGAATAGCCTACCAAGGCCCCCTATGGATGACTGAACCTAATGCACTTCACTGGTGCTCTGAAAACCGGTACGACAAATTAATATCATTATCAAGTTGAAAAGTAAACCGGCAAATTAAAAACATAATGCAGCAAGCTAGGACCCATGGTAGATGGCTTCCCAGCATGCATTTCACTCCACGGACCCATGGTAGATGGCTTCCCAGCATGCATTTCACTCCACGGACCCATGGTAGATGGCTTCCCAGCATGCATTTCACTCCACGGACCCATGGTAGATGGCTTCCCAGCATGCATTTCACTCCACGGACCCATGGTAGATGGCTTACCAGCATGCATTTCACTCCACTGACCCATGGTAGTTGGCTTCCCCCAGCATGCATTTCACTCCACTGACCCATGGTAGTTGGCTTCCCCCAGCATGCATTTCACTCCTCTGACCCATGGTAGTTGGCTTCTCCCAGCATGCATTTCACTCCACTGTAAAATGATTTTATAGGTCCTCTCTGCTTCATGCACCTTACAATTTATATTTACCTTGAATTCTCCTCAGTGACCTTTTTGTCCCTGTTCTCTCCCCGTTGGAACAGCTTTCTCTTTCTAGCAGCCCAACCAACCCAAGGCTCCCCGGCCTACTGTATTTTCTCCTGGCCAGACCAGCTGCTCCGGGCTGAAGTTTCCCCTGGTCAAGGGCCTCTAGAGCCCCCAGCTCACTTCCTCCTTTTCTCCAGCACCCGTTCCTGCATTGGCAAGGCCCTGGCACTGGACTGGATAATTCTGGGAGCTTGGAGACCAGCCACCTGCTCTGCTTTACAACTCTGCCCCATTCTATGGTTCTACTCCCTAGTCCCTGGAGCCTCTCTAGTCTGCAGCCTGGCCTACTGCTGCTCTGGAGCCATTCTACTCCCTAGTCCCTGAAGCCTCTCTAGTCTGCAGCCAGGCCTACTGCAGCCTGGTCTACTGCAGCCATGGCCTACTGCTGCTCTGGAGCCATTCTACTCCCTAGTCCCTGGAGCCTCTCTAATCTGCAGCCTGGTCTACTGCTGCTCTGGAGCCATTCTACTCCCTAGTCCCTGGAGCCTCTCTAGTCTGCAGCCAGGCCTACTGCAGCCTGGCCTACTGCAGCCTGGCCTACTGCAGCCTGGCCTACTGCAGCCTGGCCTACTGCAGCCATGGCAAACTGCAGCCTGGTCTACTGCAGCCTGGTCTACTGCAGCAATGGCCTACTGCAGCCATGGTCTACTGCAGCCATGGTCTACTGCAGCCTGGTCTACTGCAGCCTGGTCTACTGCTGCTCTGGAGCCATTCTACTCCCTAGTCCCTGGAGCCTCTCTAGTCTGCAGCCAGGCCTACTGCAGCCTGGCCTACTGCTGCCCTGGAGCCATTCTACTCCCTAGTCCCTGGAGCCTCTCTAGTCTGCAGCCAGGCCTACTGCAGCCTGGTCTACTGCTGCTCTGGAGCCATTCTACTCCCTAGTCCCTGGAGCCTCTCTAGTCTGCAGCCTGGTCTACTGCTGCTCTGGAGCCATTCTACTCCCTAGTCCCTGGAGCCTCTCTAGTCTGCAGCCTGGTCTACTGCTGCTCTGGAGCCATTCTACTCCCTAGTCCCTGGAGCCTCTCTAGTCTGCAGCCAGGCCTACTGCAGCCTGGCCTACTGCAGCCTGGCCTACTGCAGCCTGGTCTACTGCAGCAATGGCCTACTGCAGCCATGGCCAACTGCAGCCTGGTCTACTGCAGCCTGGTCTACTGCAGCAATGGCCTACTGCAGCCATGGTCTACTGCAGCCTGGTCTACTGCAGCCTGGTCTACTGCTGCTCTGGAGCCATTCTACTCCCTAGTCCCTGGAGCCTCTCTAGTCTGCAGCCAGGCCTACTGCAGCCTGGCCTACTGCTGCCCTGGAGCCATTCTACTCCCTAGTCCCTGGAGCCTCTCTAGTCTGCAGCCAGGCCTACTGCAGCAATGGCCTACTGCTGCTCTGGAGCCATTCTACTCCCTAGTCCCTGGAGCCTCTCTAGTCTGCAGCCTGGTCTACTGCTGCTCTGGAGCCATTCTACTCCCTAGTCCCTGGAGCCTCTCTAGTCTGCAGCCAGGCCTACTGCAGCCTGGCCTACTGAAGCCTGGCCTACTGCAGCCTGGCCTACTGCAGCCTGGTCTACTGCAGCAATGGCCTACTGCAGCCATTGCCTACTGCAGCCTGGTCTACTGCAGCCTGGTCTACTGCAGCAATGGCCTACTGCAGCCATGGTCTACTGCAGCCTGGTCTACTGCAGCCTGGTCTACTGCTGCTCTGGAGCCATTCTACTCCCTAGTCCCTGGAGCCTCTCTAGTCTGCAGCCAGGCCTACTGCAGCCATGGCCTACTGCAGCAATGGCCTACTGCAGCAATGGCCTACTGCAGCCTGGCCTACTGCAGTCATGGCCTACTGCAGCCTGGCCTACTGCAGCCTGGTCTACTGCAGCCTGGTCTACTGCAGCCATGGCCTACTGCAGCCAGGCCTACTGCAGCCTGGTCTACTGCAGCCTGGTCTACTGCTAACTGGTATACTGCTAACTGGTCTACTTTAGCGATGGCCTACTGCAGCCTGGCCTACTGCAGCCTGGCCTACTGCAGCCTGGTCTACTGCAGCCTGGTCTACTGCAACCTGGTCTACGGCTGCCTGGTCTACTGCAGCTTGATCTACTGCAGCCATGGACTACTGCTAACTGGTCTACTGCAACCTGGTCTACTGCAGGCTGGCCTACTGCAGCCTGGCCTACTGCAGCCTGGTCTACTGCAGCCTGGCCTACTGCAGCCTTGCCTACTGCAGCCTGGTCTACTGCAGCCTGGTCTACTGCAGCCTGGCCTACTGCAGCCTGGTCTACTGCAGCCTGGCCTACTGCAGTCTGGTCTACTGCTCTGGAGAATTTCAACCCTCAGTCCCTGGAGCCATTCTACCCTCAGTCCCTGGAGCCATTCTACCCTCAGTCCCTGGAGCCATTCTACCCTCAGTCCCTGGAGCCATTCTACCCTCAGTCCCTGGAGCCATTCTACCCTCAGTCCCTGGAGCCATTCTACCCTCAGTCCCTGGAGCCATTCTACCCTCATTCCCTGGAGCCATTCTACCCTCAGTCCCTGGAGCCATTCTACCCTCAGTCCCTGGAGCCATTCTACCCTCAGTCCCTGGAGCCATTCTACCCTCAGTCCCTGGAGCCATTCTACCCTCAGTCCCTGGAGCCATTCTACCCTCAGTCCCTGGAGCCATTCTACCCTCAGTCCCTGGAGCCATTCTACCCTCAGTCCCTGGAGCCATTCTACCCTCAGTCCCTGGAGCCATTCTACCCTCAGTCCCTGGAGCCATTCTACCCTCAGTCCCTGGAGCCATTCTACCCTCAGTCCCTGGAGCCATTCTACCCTCAGTCCCTGGAGCCATTCTACCCTCAGTCCCTGGAGCCATTCTACCCTCATTCCCTGGAGCCATTCTACCCTCAGTCCCTGGAGCCATTCTACCCTCAGTCCCTGGAGCCATTCTACCCTCAGTCCCTGGAGCCATTCTACCCTCAGTCCCTGGAGCCATTCTACCCTCATTCCCTGGAGCCATTCTACCCTCAGTCCCTGGAGCCATTCTACCCTCAGTCCCTGGAGCCATTCTACCCTCAGTCCCTGGAGCCATTCTACCCTCAGTCCCTGGAGCCATTCTACCCTCAGTCCCTGGAGCCATTCTACCCTCAGTCCCTGGAGCCATTCTACCCTCAGTCCCTGGAGCCATTCTACCCTCAGTCCCTGGAGCCATTCTACCCTCAGTCCCTGGAGCCATTCTACCATCAGTCCCTGGAGCCATTCTACCCTCAGTCCCTGGAGCCATTCTACCCTCAGTCCCTGGAGCCATTCTACCATCAGTCCCTGGAGCCATTCTACCCTCAGTCCCTGGAGCCATTCTACCCTCAGTCCCTGGAGCCATTCTACCCTCAGTCCCTGGAGCCATTCTACCCTCAGTCCCTGGAGCCATTCTACCCTCAGTCCCTGGAGCCATTCTACCCTCAGTCCCTGGAGCCATTCTACCCTCATTCCCTGGAGCCATTCTACCCTCAGTCCCTGGAGCCATTCTACCCTCAGTCCCTGGAGCCATTCTACCCTCAGTCCCTGGAGCAATTCTACCCTCAGTCCCTGGAGCCATTCTACCCTCAGTCCCTGGAGCCATTCTACCCTCAGTCCCTGGAGCCATTCTACCCTCAGTCCCTGGAGCCATTCTACCCTCAGTCCCTGGAGCCATTCTACCCTCAGTCCCTGGAGCCATTCTACCCTCAGTCCCTGGAGACCAGCTATTTTCATTTTGTATTATTTTTATTTTACCTTTATTTAACTGGGCAAGTCAGTAAAGAACAAATTCTTATTTACAATGACGGCCTACTAAAAGGCCTCCTGCGTGGACGGGGGGGATGGGATACAAAATAACAAATAAATAAAATATAAATATAGGACAAAACACACATCACGCCAAGAGAGACGACACAACATTACATAAAGAGAGACCTAAGACAACAACATAGCATGACAAGAGAGACAACACTACATAAAGAGAGACCTAGACAACAACATAGCATGACAAGAGAGACACCACTACACTACATAAAGAGAGACCTAAGACAACAACACAGCATGGCAGCAACACATGACAACACAACATGGTAGCAACACAACATAACAACAACATGGTAGCAACACAGCATGGTAGCAACACAACACTACATAAAGAGAGACCTGAGACAACAACACAGCATGGCAGCAACACATGACAACACAACATGGTAGCAACACAACATAACAACAACATGGTAGCAACACAGCATGGTAGCAACACAACACTACATAAAGAGAGACCTGAGACAACAACATAGCAACATGGTAGCAACACAACATGGTAGCAACACAACATGGTAGCAACACAACATGGCAGCAACACAACATGGTAGAAACACAACATAACAACAACATGGTAGCAACACAACATGGTAGCAACACAACATGGTAGCAACACAACATGGTAGCAACACAACATGGTAGCAACACAACATGGCAGCAACACAACATGGTAGCAACACAACATGGCAGCAACACAACATAACAACAACATGGCAGCAACACAACATGGTAGCAACACAACACTACATAAAGAGAGACCTGAGACAACAACATAGCAACATGGTAGTAACACAACATGGTAGCAACACAACTTGGTAGCAACACAGCATGGTAGCAAAACAACACTACATAAAGAGAGACCTGAGACAACAACATAGCAACATGGTAGCAACACAACATGGTAGCAACAAAACATGGTAGCAACACAACATGGCAGCAAAACAACATGGTAGCAACACAACATAACAACAACATGGTAGCAACACAACATGGCAGCAACACAACATGGTAGCAACACAACATAACAACAACATGGTAGCAACACAACATGGCAGCAACACAACATGGCAGCAACACAACATGGTAGCAACACAACATGGTAGCAACACAACATAACAACAACATGGCAGCAACACAACATAACAACAACATGGCAGCAACACAACATGGCAGCAACACAACATGGTAGCAGCACAAACAGGGTACATATATTGTTGGGCACAGACAACAGCACAAAGTGCAAGAAGGTAGAGACAACAATACATCACACAAAGCAGCCACAACTGTCAGTAAGTGTCCATGATTGAGTCTTTGAATGAAGATATTGAGATAAAACTGTCCAGTTTGAGTGTTTGTTGCAGCTCGTTCCAGTCGCTAGCTGCAGCAAACTGAAAAGAGGAGCGACCCAGGGATGTGTGTGCTTTGAGGACCTTTAACAGAATGTGACTGGCAGAACGGGTGTTGTATGTGGAGGATGAGGGCTGCAGTAGATATCTCAGATAGGGGGGAGTGAGGCCTAAGAGGGTTTTATAAATAAGCATCAACCAGTGGGTCTTGCGACGGGTATACAGAAATGAGTTTACAGAGGAGTACAGAGTACAGTGATGTGTCCTGTAAGGAACATTGGTGGAAAATCTGATGGCCGAATGGTAAAGAATATCTAGCCGCTTGAGAGCACCCTTACCTGCCAATCTATAAATGACGTCTCCATAATGTAGCATGGGGTAGAGCCATAATGATTTAAAGCCACAGCCCTGATGAGGAAGACACCATCTCATGCCATAAGTATCACAAGCACATTCTGTGTCTATTTTGAATCATACAGTATGAATATTGTACACGCCCCATATGCCTCACTGACAGGATATATAGTGTGGCACAACTCTAAGTGTGTATGTGTGTGTGTGTATAATCTCCTCATCACCATTCTCTTGAGGAAGTGAGTTTTGGGGAATTTCTGGGGGCATTTCAGTAGAAATATTTTAAAACAGCCAGACAAACAGACACTGAGCTCTTAAAAGGACTCTCAAACTCTGCTACAGGACTACAACTCCCATGAATGGTCCTATATTTCGCACTTGCGCAATGGGCCAACGGAGACGAGGCGCGCGGAGATTCCGTTTTGTGAAATGGCGGCGTGAAAAGGCCTGGACACATTTACTAAACTAAACCAAAGACTTTCTATTATATTGGCAAGATAATCAAGTGACCGCTCTAACGATGGAAATACATGTTGTCAAAGATGGAATGCAGGCGGGAGGTCGAGCCATTACTGAGCACGGTTACATGGACACAATAATGTGATTATTGTAGAAAGGTAAATATAATAGTTCATTTGAAACGTTTACATGCTTTGCAAGAAGAACGATTTCCCTAATAATCCTGTTTACATGGACACATCTGAAATCAAGCTACTGATGGAACTCTTGATAAATGCAACAAAACTGCTGATCCAAAAAAACATTCTTACCACAGTGACCGTGTTCTTTTTTGCCAAGACTTATTTGATTCTGAGTTCGGACATATACAGTTTGTATGTTAAAACTATAAAATACAAACGTTCAGTTTTTCCAAACTCAATTAACTCGTTCATAAGAGGAAGGCTTGCTTTACCAAGTGCTGAATTTGGTCAGTTTAATATCAAATTATTATTGTACATGTAAACGTACTCAGTATGTTTCCGCGCACACTAATACTTTGCTATTAAATGGATTGTGAAATAGTCTTGTAAACACCGTCCTGTTTAATCGGTGTACGGTCAGAATCATACTCCGATTAAAACATCTGGTTTTCTGAGCAATCTTTCAAACTATTAGGTCGTGTAAACACAATCGTCATTCCAGAAGTGTATTGGACCTCTGCATGTGCTCGCGCCAGACAAGTGAACAGCCCTCTTTAGCAAGAGTGAGTTTGAAAACAGAATCTATGCTTCTTAGAAGTCGTTTTTTCACATACAAACTCAGAATCAAATATGCTTCCCAAAAATACATTGTTGGCTGTGTGGTAGAACGTTTATTTTGATTGCATTTATAAGTGCTATCAGATATCCTTTTCAGATGTGTCTATGTAAACAGGATTATTACAGAATCGTTCTTCTTTCAAACCATGTCAATATTTTTAATCGAACTATTATATTAACATATCTATAATAATCGCATTATTGTGTGCGTGTAAACGTCGTCTGAGGTATATAGACCGGGAGAGATCACGTGGACCATTCTAACCAATGAGAGGGCAGATACACATATATGAATAACATAAAAGTCGTTGTTTTATTATTTTTTTATTAAGTGCGTCCACTTTTATCAGTGCATTCGTAACAGCCTAAACATTACTGAAACTTTTATTCGACCAAATAAACCTCATGTAGCAAATTACATTTTTAAATTCGACCAAATTCTACACTCTCATTGACCCCACACATACAACAAAATAAATCTCAATTCCGATTGAGCGGAGTAAAACCTCTCGCGTTGCCTCTTCTTCTTCGCTGATCGGACAACCAGCGATTATTCCAAGTTTAGTAGCATTTGGAATTGATTTACTATCAAAGGGCAGTTGTTATCGAACATTTTAATTAAAGGGGGGAAAAAAGGTATGTTTCTTTTATATATTCAATGACATCGGAGCAGTAGTTAGCCTATCAACACAGCTAGCAGGACTTCATGGCTGTTCATATTGTTGATGGTGGTGCTACTGTAGCTAGCATGGAATAAATCACATTATAGGGCCATGCTAAACACGCAAAATACACTCTAATGTTACTCTGCACCACGTGTGATTAAAAGGTACCAAATATATCATGCCAAAAAATAGCAAGTTGTTAAATTGGTTAGCGAACTAGCTAACTTGTTAGATAAATAAGTAACCCGTGTTGTTACCGGCAGCTGATATTTCGCCGAACTTTTTATAGTCCGCTAACTACTACTGTCTTTGATATTGACACACATTTCGAGTTGGCTAACATTAGAGAAAGGAAATCCACCCACACATGGTTGGCCAAATTATCCTTAGCCAGAAGAGAAAATACGTACTCGATGATATGTAACGTTACTTAGTTAACTCGTAGTACATCTAGTTACTACCAGGCATTTCGACATCCTAATGGTGCAAGCTGAAGTTACCTATGTTGATATTTCATCATTAGCGAGCCCATAACTATTCACTAAACAACAACACACACTGGCTCTTCTTTTGTCCTCCACTTTCCTGTCTCTTTGTCCAACAGTTTGTGACTTAAATCAGTATCAACGTGTTGCATAACTAACTATATAAGATATATATAATATATACATAATATATCATTTAATAACTAGCTACATCAACTCAGTCTAACAGGACATAGGGGGGAAAGCACTCACCTTAATCAACTAGTTACTGTAGTTAACTTAGTTTGCTGTTTACTGTAGTTAATTATGTTCATCCAATGTCCCTGATGTTGAAATATTGTTTATTGAGATTCTCTAGTGTTTTATTGTATTTGTTTATAGTATACTTGTATCGTGTAACCACTGAAACTCACAAAAAATAACGAGACAGTTTGAAGTATGTTATTAATGATCACCGTTGAATCATTTGTGTGTTGACTCTTCTCTTGTGTTGTCTACCAGAGAGCAGCGTTGCCATGGCGAAGAGGATTGCAGACAAAGAGCTGACTGACCGGAACTGGGATCAGGAGGATGAGGGAGAGGAGGTTGGCTGCTGCACTGTGGTTCTACTGCCTCACTGATACTACTATAGACTGTCTAATAATACACAGCCTGCAGGCCTTCAGTGATAGAGGGGTTGGGTAGGCCTTCAGTGATTGGTATAGAGGGGTTGGATAGGTCTTCAGTGATTGGTATAGAGGGGGTTGGATAGGTCTTCAGTGATTGGTATAGAGGAGGTTGGATAGGCCTTCAGTGATAGAGGGGTTGGGTAGGCCTTCAGTGATTGGTATAGATGGGGTTGGATAGGCCTTCAGTGATTGGTATAGAGGGGGTTGGGTAGGCCTTCAGTGATTGGTATAGAGGGGTTGGATAGGCCTTCAGTGATAGAGGGGTTGGGTAGGCCTTCAGTGATTGGTATAGAGGGGTTGGTAGGCCTTCAGTGATTGGTATAGATGGGGTTGGATAGGCCTTCAGTGATTGGTATAGAGGGGGTTGGGTAGGCCTTCAGTGATTGGTATAGAGGGGTTGGATAGGCCTTCAGTGATAGAGGGGTTGGGTAGGCCTTCAGTGATTGGTATAGAGGGGTTGGTAGGCCTTCAGTGATTTGATATAGAGGGGTTGGTAGGCCTTCAGTGATTGGTATAGAGGGGTTGGATAGGCCTTCAGTAATTGGTATAGAGGGGTTGGGTAGGCCTTCAGTGATTGGTATGGAGGGGGTTGGATAGGTCTTCAGTGATTGGTATAGAGGAGGTTGGATAGGCCTTCAGTGATAGAGGGGTTGGGTAGGCCTTCAGTGATTGGTATAGAGGGGTTGGATAGGCCTTCAGTGATTGGTATAGAGGGGGTTGGATAGGGCTTCAGTGATTGGTATAGAGGGGGTTGGATAGGCCTTCAGTGATTGGTATAGAGGGGGTTGGATAGGGCTTCAGTGATTGGTATTGAGGGGGTTGGATAGGGCTTCAGTGATTGGTATAGAGGGGGTTGGATAGGCCTTCAGTGATTGGTATAGAGGGGTTGGATAGGCCTTCAGTGATTGGTATAGAGGGGTTGGATAGGCCTTCAGTGATTGGTATAGAGGGGTTGGATAGGCCTTCAGTGATTGGTATAGAGGGTTACTCAGGAGCTAGAGAGTTGGTTGGATAGGCCTTCAGTGATTGGTATAGAGGGTTACTCAGGAGCTAGAGAGCTGGTTGGATAGGCCTTCAGTGACGGTAGCCAGCCAAATGACAGCAGTCTACGTATGAGTTAGTTTTATGAGTTATATTTTATGAGAAAAAATAAATAAATTAAACACATTTTCTCCCCTCATCTGCTCCTGACTGCATCTGCTGCCATAGAAATAGAATGACTAGAACGGATGGTGGCATAATGGCAGGACTTGCGGCCATGTTGAGTGTCCCCATAGGAGCAAAGCTAGGTTATAAAATGTGAAGGTTAAAGACACCGGCTTCACAATAATGTTTGAGGTTCTACCTCTCTGAATCAACCATGTGATCAGCTCAGGCATTGGAGCTACGCTGCCTCGGCAGAAGGCAAGCTGTCTGAAACAGATCATGAGGTTGGTAAGGACATAAATTAGCATTGAAGCTAATGTGAGAAAAGAGACAACCATCTAGCCAGCTAGCTAACGTCTAGGTTGAAGATTACAAGGTTAATAAGACAGAGGGGTTCTAATATCCCATAATTTGGCGATTCATGGGACCGACGTTGCTAGTTAGCAACGGCGCAAGTAGTTTTCAACTGAGCTGGTCCCATGAATTTGTTTTATTTTCAAATGCTTCCTGATGGGAGTTATTACGTTGTTGTAACCTTTTTTAAATTTTTTATCTTGGAGCAAAGCAGGAAGTAAAAGCAGGAAGTGTACCCTGTGCTGTTATTTGTTGATTCAACTCTACAGACGTTACAAATAATACATTCCATTGTTTGAGCCACATCAGTGAACATCATTTGAATAAACATTCTACATTACCATGGAAATGATTACATCACAATACCAGGCAGCCATGAGTTTACCAGTCGTATTACCAGGGTTAGAGGTTCCAAGCCTGTTCTATTCATTCTATTTACCAGGGTTAGAGGTTCTATTCATTCTATTTACCAGGGTTAGAGGTTCTATTCATTCTATTTACCAGTCATATTACCAGGGTTAGAGGTTCTATTCATTCTATTTACCAGTCTTATTACCAGGGTTACAGGTTCTATTCATTCTATTTACCAGGGTTAGAGGTTCTATTCATTCTATTTACCAGGGTTAGAGGTTCTATTCATTCTATTTACCAGTCATATTACCAGGGTTAGAGGTTCTATTCATTCTATTTACCAGTCATATTACCAGGGTTAGAGGTTCTATTCATTCTATTTACCAGTCTTATTACCAGGGTTACAGGTTCTATTCATTATATTTACCAGTCTTATTACCAGGGTTAGAGGTTCTATTCATTCTATTTACCAGTCATATTACCAGGGTTACAGGTTCTATTCATTCTATTTACCAGGGTTAGAGGTTCTATTCATTCTATTTACCAGGGTTACAGGTTCTATTCATTCTATTTACCAGGGTTACAGGTTCTATTCATTCTATTTACCAGTCATATTACCAGGGTTAGAGGTTCTATTCATTCTATTTACCAGTCATATTACCAGGGTTAGAGGTTCTATTCATTCTATTTAACAGTCATATTACCAGGGTTACAGGTTCTATTCATTCTATTTACCAGGTTTAGAGGTTCCAAGCCTATTCTATTTACCAGGGTTAGAGGTTCCAAGCCTGTTCTATTCATTCTATTTACCAGGGTTAGAGGTTCCAAGCCTGTTCTATTCATTCTATTTACCAGGGTTAGAGGTTCCAAGCCTGTTCTATTCATTCTATTTCATAACTACATGTGTGCTGCTGCTGCATTGTGGGAACTGAATAATGATTTGTTGCTTGTTTCAGCAAGGAGCAACAGTTACATCATGTTTAAGGCCATGTTACTACAGAAACGGACTCAACCGCACCAATGATCGGCCCGTCTTCAGTCAGCCGTTTTTAATAGATCTTTTACTGTTTATTTTCATGAAGGTCTTCATCTATAACCGTCAGTTACACGGTTAGCCCCGAGTTACTACGGTTACTGAGGTTAGCCCCGAGTTACTACGGTTACGCGGTTAGCCCCGAGTTACTATGGTTACTGAGGTTAGCCCCGAGTTACTGCGGTTACGAGGTTAGCCCCGAGTTACTACGGTTACTGAGGTTAGCCCCGAGTTACTACGGTTACTGAGGTTAGCCCCGAGTTACTACGGTTACTGAGGTTAGCCCCGAGTTACTACGGTTACTGAGGTTAGCCCCGAGTTACTACGGTTACTGAGGTTAGCCCCGAGTTACTACGGTTACTGAGGTTAGCCCCGAGTTACTACGGTTACTGAGGTTAGCCCCGAGTTACTACGGTTACTGAGGTTAGCCCCGAGTTACTACGGTTACTGAGGTTAGTCCCGAGTTACTACGGTTACTGCGGTTAGCCCCGAGTTACTACGGTTAGCCCCGAGTTACTACGGTTAGCCCCGAGTTACTGCGGTTACTACGGTTAGCCCCGAGTTACTGCGGTTAGCCCCGAGTTACTACGGTTAGCCCCGAGTTACTACGGTTAGCCCCGAGTTACTACGGTTAGCCCCGAGTTACTGCGGTTATGAGGTTAGCCCCGAGTTACTATGGTTACAAAGAAGATTGTCAAATCAACATGTTGATTCAATGTTGTAGAACCCTCTCTTCAAGGGGGTGACACTCTAGACCCAAACTGTTATAGACCTATAACCATCCTGCACTGCCTTTCTAAAGTCTTCGAAAGCCAAGTTAATAAACAGATTACTGACCATTTCGAATCCCACCGTACCTTCTCTGCTGTGCAGTCCGGTTTCCGAGCTGGTCACGGGTGCACCTCAGCCACGCTCAAGGTACTAAACGATATCATAACCGCCATCGATAAAAGACAGTACTGTGCAGCCGTCTTCATCGACCTGGCCAAGGCTTTCGACTCTGTCAATCACCATATTCTTATCGGCAGACTCAGTAGCCTCGGTTTTTCTAATGACTGCCTCGTCTTGTTCACCAACTACTTTGCAGACAGAGTTCAGTGTGTCAAATCGGAGGGTCTGTTGTCCGGACCTCTGGCAGTCTCTATGGGGATACCACAGGGTTCAATTCCTGGGCCGACTCTTTTCTCTGTATATATCAACAATGTCGCTCTTGCTGCGGGTGATTCCCTGATCCCCCTCTACGCAGACGACACCATTCTGTATACATCTGGCCCTTCTTTGGACACTGTGTTAACAACCCTCCTGGCAAGCTTCAATGCCATACAACTCTCCTTCCGTGGCCTCCAACTGCTCTTAAATACAAGTAAAACTAAATGCATGCTTTTCAACCGATCGCTGCCTGCACCTGCTCGCCCGTCCAGCATCACTACTCTGGACGGTTCTGACTTAGAATATGTGGACAACTACAAATACCTAGGTGTCTGGTTAGACTGTAAACTCTCCTTCCAGAATCACATCAAACATCTCCAATCCAAAATTAAATCTAGAATCGGCTTCCTATATCGCAACAAAGCATCCTTCACTCATGCTGCCAAACATACACACATAAAAATATCGCAACAAAGCATCCTTCACTCATGCTGCCAAACATACACACATAAAACTGACTACCCTACCGATCCTCGACTTCGGCGATGTCATCTACAAAATAGCTTCCAATAGTCTACTCAGCAAACTGGATACAGTCTATCACAGTGTCATCCGTTTTGTTACCAAATCACCTTATACCACCCACCACTGTGACCTGTATGCTCTAGTCAGCTGGCTCTCGCTCCATATTCGTCGCCAAACCCACTGGCTCCAGGTCATCTATAAGTCTTTGCTAGGTAAAGCCCTGCCTTATCTCAGCTCACTGGTCACCATAGCAGCACCCACCCGTAGCACTCGCTCCAGCAGGTACAGTGCCTTGCGAAAGTATTCGGCCCCCTTGAACTTTGACACCTTTTGCCACATTTCAGGCTTCAAACATAAAGATATAAAAATGTATTTTTTTGTGAAGAATCAACAACAAGTGGGACACAATCATGAAGTGGAACGACATTTATTGGATATTTCAAACTTTTTTAACAAATCAAAAACTGAAAAATTGGGCGTGCAAAATTATTCAGCCCCTTTACTTTCAGTGCAGCAAACTCTCTCCAGAAGTTCAGTGAGGATCTCTGAATGATCCAATGTTGACCTAAATGACTAATGATGATAAATACAATCCACCTGTGTGTAATCAAGTCTCCGTATAAATGCACCTGCACTGTGATAGTCTCAGAGGTCCGTTAAAAGCGCAGAGAGCATCATGAAGAACAAGGAACACACCAGGCAGGTCCGAGATACTGTTGTGAAGAAGTTTAAAGCCGGATTTGGATACAAAAAGATTTCCCAAGCTTTAAACATCCCAAGGAGCACTGTGCAAGCGATAATATTGAAATGGAAGGAGTATCAGACCACTGCAAATCTACCAAGACCTGGCCGTCCCTCTAAACTTTCAGCTCATACAAGGAGAAGACTGATCAGAGATGCAGCCAAGAGGCCCATGATCACCCTGGATGAACTGCAGAGATCTACAGCTGAGGTGGGAGACTCTGTCCATAGGACAACAATCAGTCGTATATTGCACAAATCTGGCCTTTATGGAAGAGTGGCAAGAAGAAAGCCATTTCTTAAAGATATCCATAAAAAGTGTTGTTTAAAGTTTGCCACAAGCCACCTGGGAGACACACCAAACATGTGGAAGAAGGTGCTCTGGTCAGATGAAACCAAAATTGAACTTTTTGGCAACAATGCAAAACGTTATGTTTGGCGTAAAAGCAACACACCATCCCCACTGTCAAACATGGTGGTGGCAGCATCATGGTTTGGGCCTGCTTTTCTTCAGCAGGGACAGGGAAGATGGTTAAAATTGATGGGAAGATGGATGGAGCCAAATACAGGACCATTCTGGAAGAAAACCTGATGGAGTCTGCAAAAGACCTGAGACTGGGACGGAGATTTGTCTTCCAACAAGACAATGATCCAAAACATAAAGCAAAATCTACAATGGAATGGTTCAAAAATAAACATATCCAGGTGTTAGAATGGCCAAGTCAAAGTCCAGACCTGAATCCAATCGAGAATCTGTGGAAAGAACTGAAAACTGCTGTTCACAAATGCTCTCCATCCAACCTCACTGAGCTCGAGCTGTTTTGCAAGGAGGAATGGGAAAAAATGTCAGTCTCTCGATGTGCAAAACTGATAGAGACATACCCCAAGCGACTTACATCTGTAATCGCAGCAAAAGGTGGCGCTACAAAGTATTAACTTAAGGGGGCTGAATAATTTTACACGCCCAATTTTTCAGTTTTTATTTGTTAAAAAAGTTTGAAATATCCAATAAATGTTGTTCCACTTCATGATTGTGTCCCACTTGTTGTTAATTCTTCACAAAAAAATACAGTTTTATATCTTTATGTTTGAAGCCTGAAATGTGGCAAAAGGTCGCAAAGTTCAAGGGGGCCGAATACTTTCGCAAGGCACTGTATATCTCACTGGTCACCCCCAAAGCCAACACCTACTTTGGCCACCTTTCCTTCCAGTTCTCTGCTGCCAATGACTGGAACGATTTGCAAAAATCGCTGAAGCTGGAGACTTATCTCTCCCTCAATAACTTTAAACATCAGCTATCTGAGCAGCTAACCAATCGCTGCAGCTGTACATAGCCCATCTGTAAATAGCCCATCCAACTACCTACCTCATCCCCATACTGTTTTTATTTGCTTTTCTGCTCTTTTGCACACCAGTATTTCTACTTGCACATCATCACCATCTGCTCATCTATCACTCCAGTGTTAATCTGCTAAATTGTAATTACTTCACCACTATTGGCCTATTTATGGCCTTACCTCCTCACACCATTTACACACACTGTATATAGATTTTCTCTATTGTGTTATTGACTGTGCGCTTGTTTATTCCATGTGTAACTCTGTGTTGTTGTTTTGTGTCGAACTGCTTTGCTTTATCTTGGTCAGGTTGCAGTTGTAAATGACAACTTGTTCTCAACTGGCCTACCTGGTTAGATAAAAGTGAAATAAAAATAAAATAAATAAATTATGTGTTGTACATATTACCTGGACTATATAGCAGAGTAAGGATGTGTTGTTACCTGGACTATATAGCAGAGTAAGGATGTATTGTACATATTTGATCCTATTTCTAATAGTGTTCTGATGGTGTTCATCAGGCAGGGACATTTTCCATCGCTAGTGATGATGTGATGAAGAGCAGGCCCATCAAGAAGGCCAAGCGTCGGGCTGCTGGTTCAGAGGTAGGTTACCTGACTGACTAACCAACGCCCAAGGGCACTAGCATGCATGCTGTCTGTGTGTGTGTGACTAGCTGTTGACCTAGGTGACGTAGGTTACCTGACTGACTAACCAACGCCCAAGGGCACTAGCATGCATGCTGTCTGTGTGTGTGTGACTAGCTGTTGACCTAGGCTAGAAGCTGGCATTAATGGCCACATACTTTTCTAGACTCGTTAACTAACCAACACCACTGGAACTAGCTCACGTGCATGCTGTCTTAGTGTCTCAGGGGGAAACCTGGGTCATGTTCATTAGAAGAAAAAACAAGTGTTTCTTATTGCACAAGTTCAGGTGGCAACTACATCCCTGTTTCACGTTTTCTTCAGTTTAGTGCCTACTGAACACAACCCAGCTTTACATTAACCCAAGGCAAGCAGTCCTTCCTTCCTTCCTTCCTTCCTTCCAGCTTTACATTAACCCAAGTCAAGCAGTCCTTCCTTCCTTCCAGCTTTACATTAACCCAAGTCAAGCAGTCCTTCCTTCCTTCCTTCCAGCTTTACATTAATCCAAGGCAAGCAGTGCTTCCTTCCTTCCTTCCAGCTTTACATTAACCCAAGTCAAGCAGTGCTTCCTTCCTTCCTTCCTTCCAGCTTTACATTAACCCAAGGCAAGCAGTCCTTCCTTCCTTCCTTCCAGCTTTACATTAACCCAAGTCAAGCAGTCCTTCCTTCCTTCCAGCTTTACATTAACCCAAGTCAAGCAGTCCTTCCTTCCTTCCTTCCTTCCAGCTTTACATTAACCCAAGTCAAGCAGTCCTTCCTTCCTTCCTTCCTTCCAGCTTTACATTAACCCAAGGCAAGCAGTGCTTCCTTCCTTCCTTCCAGCTTTACATTAACCCAAGGCAAGCAGTCCTTCCTTCCTTCCTTCCTTCCAGCTTTACATTAACCCAAGGCAAGCAGTGCTTCCTTCCTTCCTTCCTTCCTTCCAGCTTTACATTAACCCAAGGCAAGCAGTCCTTCCTTCCTTCCAGCTTTACATTAACCCAAGGCAAGCAGTCCCTACTTCCTTCCTTCCTTCCTTCCTTCCTTCCTTCCAGCTTTACATTAACCCAAGGCAAGCAGTCCTTCCTTCCATCCTTCCTTCCTTCCTTCCAGCTTTACATTAACCCAAGTCAAGCAGTCCTTCCTTCCTTCCAGCTTTACATTAACCCAAGTCAAGCAGTCCTTCCTTCCTTCCAGCTTTACATTAACCCAAGTCAAGCAGTCCTTCCTTCCTTCCTTCCTTCCTTCCTTCCTTCCTTCCTTCCTTCCTTCCTTCCAGCTTTACATTAACCCAAGGCAAGCAGTGCTTCCTTCCTTCCTTCCTTCCTTCCAGCTTTACATTAACCCAAGGCAAGCAGCGTTTGCTTACTTGGATGCCAGAACTCTTTTTACAGAGACCCCTCCAGTGATGTTTTAGCCTAATGGAGGGAGATAGACGCATCCAGTTCCCCCTAGTGAATCCAGTTTCCTTCTTGTCTTTTCTGCCTACAGGGGCAGAGTGGAGGAGCATTCAAAGTGTTTAAAGGGTTCTCCCTGGCCCCTACATCGGGAACCGGGCCAGCCGCTGAGGGGATCACAGCCTTCTCCGGGTTCGGGAATGGGGTAGGGTTTA
Organism: Oncorhynchus clarkii lewisi; assembly: GCF_045791955.1. Taxonomy (NCBI): domain Eukaryota; kingdom Metazoa; phylum Chordata; class Actinopteri; order Salmoniformes; family Salmonidae; genus Oncorhynchus; species Oncorhynchus clarkii. The sequence goes on along the minus strand of NW_027258127.1, from coordinate 55,777 downwards.
AACCCCTGTCTGGGCTGTCCAATGGGAACAGTGTCAAACCTGTCACTCCGGCCCTCACCGGGTTCACCTCGCCTACTGCCACCAAGACCACCACACCAGGTAAGAGACGGATTGTTTGGGGGGGTGGAAACCCCTTGTACAGTTAATGTGCAAGTCCGATAGGATAACTTGTGAAAGCGAGTTGAAAATCCTTCATTGTTGAGCGGGATCTGCTATTACAGGTTAATGGAGCTGAATCACTGGGGTTCGTTGTGTGGATCTGGTATTACAGGTTAATGGAGCTGAATCACTGGGGTTCGCTGTGTGTGTCAGCTCCTCTCCCAGTGTGGTGCCTGAGGGCAGAATGACAGAACAGAAATGCTCCAGTAGTCAGTCAGTCTAGGACGTGCTCGTTCTCCGTCTCTCGTTCTCCGTCTCTCGCTCTGTGTGGTGCTGTCACAGCCACACAGCTCTTCTTCTCTACCGTCAAACACAGGGCATACTGCGGGCGTCCGCAGGCTTCCCATCTGAAACACAGGGCATACTGTGTTTCAGGCTTCCCATCTCAAACACAGGGCATACTGCGGGCGTCCGCAGGCTTCCCATCTGAAGCACAGGGCATACTGCGGGCGTCCACAGGCTTCCCATCTGAAACACAGGGCATACTGCGGGCGTCTGCGTGCTTTCCATCTGAAACACAGGGCATACTGCGGGCGTCTGCAGGCTTCCCATCTGAAACACAGGGCATACTGCGGGCGTCTGCAGGCTTCCCATCTGAAACACAGGGCATACTGCGGGCGTCTGCAGGCTTCCCATCTGAAGCACAGGGCATACTGCGGGCGTCTGCGTGCTTCCCATCTGAAACATAGGGCATACTGCGGGCGTCCGCAGGCTTCCCATCTGAAGCACAGGGCATACTGCGGGCGTCTGCGTGCTTCCCATCTGAAACACAGGGCATACTGCGAGCGTCTGCGTGCTTCCCATCTGAAACACAGGGCATACTGCGGGCGTCTGCGTGCTTCCAATCTGAAACACAGGGCATACTGCGGGCGTCCGCGTGCTTCCCATCTGAAACAGTTTGTCCATTTTATGATGACGCCATGTTGTGATGTTTTGGTGTTCGGCATGATTCTTCATAGATCTGTTTTGTCATTCAATGATAGGCTACTTTTCATGCAAATCTTTTCACTTGAGAAATACTTGCACCAAACATCCTAGTCAGATGCAAAAATATATATTTCTTGAGTTATTTTGAGGAAGTGTTTACCGGCTACAGCATCTCAAGATGGACAAACGGTACTATTGCCCTTTTCCCCCTTCTTGTTTTTCAAGCGAAGGAGGAAGGTATGGCAACACAGTCGTTGTGTTGCTAGGCGCCAGGTGACTCGCGCTGAAGCCTTAAGGCTACTGTGAGGTATCACGGCTTCTCTCTCTGCTGGAACGTTTACATTCTCGTTCTCTCTTCACCTCCTCCTCCCCTCTATCCCCCCTCCTCTCCTCTATCCCATCTCCTCCTCCCCTCTATCCCCTCTCTTCCTCCCCCCTCCTCCTACTCTCCTAGGTTCATTAACATTCAGCGGCCCCTCCTCCAGTGCTGTCATCACAGGGCAGCAGTCTAATGGTTCCTCCCCCGCGGTTTCCAGTCGGTCTCTCAGCTCCTCTCTCTCCACTAACAGCGGTAACAACCAGGAATACAGTAGGCAGCTCACAGCTCTCAACTGCTCTGTCAGGGACTGGATCACCAAGCACGTCAACGGAAACCCCCTCTGTGACCTAAACCCCATCTTCAGGGACTATGAAAAGCACCTGGCCAGCATCGATAAGAAGTACGGAGGGAGTGGAGGGACTGGAGCTGTGACTGGAGCTGCTGTGGTGGCGGACGGAGGCTCAGAGAGCAGGAGCAGAGCAGAGGAACCAGAGGAGAAGCGGGCAGTCAGTACCGCACCACCACCCTCATCTAGCGCCGCCGGCTCGACCGCCACGGCCCCGGTGTTCTCCTTCAGTAAGGACAAGGACGGCATCACTACGGCCCCGGGGGAGAGCTCAGCCGCTCCTGCTCCGATCCCCGCTGGCATCAGCTTTAGCTTGGGCCAGAAGGGGAACAGCTCAGTGTTGGGGTCTCTGAGCACCGGAGGAGCTCCTGGTGTCTCCTCCTCCTCCCTGTTTGGAGGCGCTGCTCCTCCTGCCTTCTCCTTCAGTGGGGCCAAAGCGGAGGCTGCCCCCACCCAGACCACAGGTACGATATGGAAGGTGTTATGTATGTAGGGTACCTGGTGATATGGTGCTGTTAGACCACAGGTACGATATGGAAGGTGTTATGTATGTAGGGTAATATAAATATTATACTGTCCCGACAGTTGTGATATCATGTGACTAGATATTATATGTGGTGCTGCTAGACAACATACTCAGAATGTTACCTGGTGATATGGTGCTGCTAGACAACATACTCAGAATGTTACCTGGTGATATGGTGCTGCTAGACAACATACTCAGAATTCTACCTGGTGATATGGTGCTGCTAGTGATAGACAACATACTCAGAATGTTACCTGGTGATATGGTGCTGCTAGACAACATACTCAGAATGTTACCTGGTGATATGGTGCTGCTAGACAACATACTCAGAATGTTACCTGGTGATATGGTGCTGCTAGACAACATACTCAGAATGTTAGCTGGTGATATGGTGCTGCTAGACAACATACTCAGAATGTTACCTGGTGATATGGTGCTGCTAGACAACATACTCAGAATGTTAGCTGGTGATATGGTGCTGCTAGACAACATACTCAGAATGTTACCTGGAGATATGGGGCTGTTAGTGATAGACAACATACTCAGAATGTTACCTGGTGATATGGTGCTGATAGACAACATACTCAGAATGTTACCTGGTGATATGGTGCTGTTAGTGATAGACAACATACTCAGAATGTTACCTGGTGATATGGTGCTGTTAGTGATAGACAACATACTCAGAATGTTACCTGGAGATATGGGGCTGTTAGTGATAGACAACATACTCAGAATGTTACCTGGTGATATGGTGCTGATAGACAACATACTCAGAATGTTACTTGGAGATATGGGGCTGTTAGTGATAGACAACATACTCAGAATGTTACCTGGTGATATGGTGCTGATAGACAACATACTCAGAATGTTACCTGGAGATATGGGGCTGTTAGTGATAGACAACATACTCAGAATGTTACCTGGTGATATGGTGCTGATAGACAACATACTCAGAATGTTACCTGGTGATATGGTGCTGTTAGTGATAGACAACATACTCAGAATGTTACCTGGTGATATGGTGCTGTTAGTGATAGACAACATACTCAGAATGTTACCTGGTGATATGGTGCTGCTAGTGATAGACAACATACTCAGAATGTTACCTGGTGATGTGGTGCTGCTAGACAACATACTCAGAATGTTACCTGGTGATATGGTGCTGCTAGACAACATACTCAGAATGTTACCTGGTGATATGGTGCTGTTAGTGATAGACAACATACTCAGAATGTTACCTGGTGATATGGTGCTGCTAGTGATAGACAACGTACTCAGAATGTTACCTGGTGATATGGTGCTGCTAGACAACCTCCTCAGAATGTTACATGGTGATATGGTGCTGTTAGTGATAGACAACATACTCAGAATGTTATCTGGTGATATGGTGCTGTTAGTGATAGACAACATACTCAGAATGTTACCTGGAGATATGGTGCTGTTAGTGATAGACAACATACTCAGAATGTTACCTGGTGATATGGTGCTGCTAGTGATAGACAACATACTCAGAATGTTACCTGGTGATATGGTGCTGCTAGACAACATACTCAGAATGTTACCTGGTGATATGGTGCTGTTAGTGATAGACAACATACTCAGAATGTTACCTGGTGATATGGTGCTGCTAGTGATAGACAACGTACTCAGAATGTTACCTGGTGATATGGTGCTGCTAGACAACCTCCTCAGAATGTTACATGGTGATATGGTGCTGTTAGTGATAGACAACATACTCAGAATGTTATCTGGTGATATGGTGCTGTTAGTGATAGACAACATACTCAGAATGTTACCTGGAGATATGGTGCTGTTAGTGATAGACAACATACTCAGAATGTTACCTGGTGATATGGTGCTGATAGACAACATACTCAGAATGTTACCTGGTGATATGGTGCTGTTAGTGAGAGACAACATACTCAGAATGTTACCTGGTGATATGGTGCTGTTAGTGATAGACAACATACTCAGAATGTTACCTGGTGATATGGTGCTGCTAGACAACATACTCAGAATGTTACCTGGTGATGTGGTGCTGCTAGACAACATACTCAGAATGTTACCTGGTGATATGGTGCTGTTAGTGATAGGCAACATACTCAGAATGTTACCTGGTGATATGGTGCTGCTAGTGATAGACAACATACTCAGAATGTTACCTGGTGATATGGTGCTGTTAGTGATAGACAACATACTCAGAATGTTACCTGGTGATATGGTGCTGTTAGTGATAGACAACATACTCAGAATGTTACCTGGAGATATGGTGTTGTTAGTGATAGACAACATACTCAGAATGTTACCTGGTGATATGGTGCTGCTAGTGATAGACAACGTACTCAGAATGTTACCTGGTGATATGGTGCTGCTAGACAACATACTCAGAATGTTACCTGGAGATATGGTGCTGCTAGTGATAGACAACGTACTCAGAATGTTACCTGGTGGTATGGTGCTGTTAGTGAGAGACAACATACTCAGAATGTTACCTGGTGATATGGTGCTGTTAGTGATAGACAACATACTCAGAATGTTACCTGGTGATATGGTGCTGATAGACAACATACTCAGAATGTTACCTGGTGATATGGTGCTGCTAGACAACATACTCAGAATGTTACCTGGTGATATGGTGCTGATAGACAACATACTCAGGATGTTACCTGGTGATATGGTGCTGATAGACAACATACTCAGAATGTTACCTGGTGATATGGTGCTGCTAGTGATAGACAACATACTCAGAATGTTACCTGGTGATATGGTGCTGTTAGTGATAGACAACATACTCAGAATGTTACCTGGTGATATGGTGCTGATAGACAACATACTCAGGATGTTACCTGGTGATATGGTGCTGATAGACAACATACTCAGGATGCTACCTGGTGATATGGTGCTGATAGACAACATACTCAGAATGTTACCTGGTGATATGGTGCTGTTAGTGATAGACAACATACTCACATTCAGGTTTTTAATCCCGGAGATTAAACCTCTATTAGATATCACATTAAAATGTTTTATCCCAGATTAAACCTCTATAAAATCTCACATTCAGGTTTTTAATGCCAGATTAAACCTCTATTAGATATCACATTCAGGTTTTTAATCCCAGTGATTTTAAATATATATTTTTAAATCCCATTCAAGGGGCTGAGCTCACATGTTTTTGTTTCCTCTGTCCGTTTGGTTATCAGAAGCTCTTCATAACGTCCGTCTCTTCCTTGTCGTCCCGTAGATGAAAACGGGGAGGAGTCTGATGAACCTCCCAAAGTGGAAGTCCAGGAGATTAAGGAGGCTGACGCGTTCTACTCCAGAAAGTAGGTCTCCTTTTACAGAAACATTTAAAATATGGCTCTATACATCTGTAGGATCTGTCTATGGGATGGATTATGGGATGGATTATGGGATGTATTATAGCTCTATATATCTGTAGGATCTGTCTATGGGATGTATTATAGCTCTATACATCTGTAGGATCTGTCTATGGGATGTATTATGGGATGTATTATAGCTCTATACATCTGTAGGATCTGTCTATGGGATGTATTATGGGATGTATTATAGCTCTATACATCTGTAGGATCTGTCTTCGAATTATCCAATGGGATGCATTATGGGATGCATTATGGGATGCATTATGGGATGCATTATGGGATGCATTATGGGATGCATTATGGCTCACGGTTGACAGACGCTCTTGCAGTGTTATATTTTACCTGTGTGTTGCTTCAAGACCTTTTTCAACTCGCTGGAAAAGACTGACTGACTATATTAGAATTGTACAATTATTCTTATGCTTTATGAAACCGTAAATAAAACAGTGAATTTATTCAATGCTTTTGTATTTGTTACACACGTCCAGTATTTTTCAGAAATGGGTTTGTTCCAAACGATGAACTTGACGTTAGTTGTGTGTGTGTGTGTGTGTGTGTGTGTGTGTGTGTGTGTGTGTGTGTGTGTGTGTGTGTGTGTGTGTGTGTGTGTGTGTGTGTGTGTGTGTGTGTGTGTGTGTGTGTGTGTGTGTGTGTGTGTGTGTGTGTGTGTGTGTGTGTGTGTGTGTGTGTGTGTGTTCCAGGTGTAAACTGTTCTATAAGAAAGAGACGGAGTTCAAGGAGAAGGGAGTTGGAACGCTGCATCTGAAAACCACCTCAGACGGAAAGACACAGCTGCTAGTCCGCGCTGACACCAACCTGGGTATGTTATTCAACCTTATCTAGAGACCGCTGACACCAACCTGGGTATGTTATTCAACCTTATCTAGAGACCGCTGACACCAACCTGGGTATGTTATTCAACCTGATCTAGAGACCGCTGACACCAACCTGGGTATGTTATTAAACCTTATCTAGAGACCGCTGACACCAACCTGGGTATGTTATTAAACCTTATCTAGAGACCGCTGACACCAACCTGGGTATGTTATTCAACCTTATCTAGAGACCGCTGACACCAACCTGGATATGTTATTAAACCTTATCTAGAGACCGCTGACACCAACATGGGTATGTTATTAAACCTTATTGAACCTTATCTAGAGACCGCTGACACCAACCTGGGTATGTTATTAAACCTTATCTAGAGACCGCTGACACCAACCTGGGTATGTTATTCAACCTTATCTAGAGACCGCTGACACCAACCTGGGTATGTTATTAAACCTGATTAAACCTTATCTAGAGACCGCTGACACCAACCTGGGTATGTTATTAAACCTTATCTAGAGACTGCTGACACCAACCTGGGTATGTTATTAAACCTTATCTAGAGACCACTGACACCAACCTGGGTATGTTATTCAACCTTATCTAGAGACCGCTGACACCAACCTGGGTATGTTATTAAACCTTATCTAGAGACCGCTGACACCAACCTGGGTATGTTATTAAACCTTATCTAGAGACCGCTGACACCAACCTGGGTATGTTATTAAACCTTATCTAGAGACTGCTGACACCAACCTGGGTATGTTATTAAACCTTATCTAGAGACTGCTGACACCAACCTGGGTATGTTATTAAACCTTATCTAGAGACCGCTGACACCAACCTGGGTATGTTATTCAACCTTATCTAGAGACTGCTGACACCAACCTGGGTATGTTATTTATCCTTATCTAGAGACCGCTGACACCAACCTGGGTATGTTATTAAACCTTATTAAACCTTATCTAGAGACCGCTGACACCAACCTGATATGTTATTAAACCTTATCTAGAGACTGCTGACACCAACCTGGGTATGTTATTAAACCTTATCTAGAGACCGCTGACACCAACCTGGGTATGTTATTAAACCTTATTGAACCTTATCTAGAGACCGCTGACACCAACCTGGGTATGTTATTAAACCTTATCTAGAGACCGCTGACACCAACCTGGGTATGTTGTTAAACCTTATTAAACCTTATCTAGAGACCGCTGACACCAACCTGGGTATGTTATTAAACCTTATCTAGAGACCGCTGACACCAACCTGGGTATGTTATTAAACCTTATTGAACCTTATCTAGAGACCGCTGACACCAACCTGGGTATGTTATTAAACCTTATCTAGAGACCGCTGACACCAACCTGGGTATGTTATTAAACCTTATCTAGAGACTGCTGACACCAACCTGGGTATGTTATTAAACCTTATCTAGAGACTGCTGACACCAACCTGGGTATGTTATTAAACCTTATCTAGAGACCGCTGACACCAACCTGGGTATGTTATTCAACCTTATCTAGAGACTGCTGACACCAACCTGGGTATGTTATTTATCCTTATCTAGAGACCGCTGACACCAACCTGGGTATGTTATTAAACCTTATTAAACCTTATCTAGAGACCGCTGACACCAACCTGATATGTTATTAAACCTTATCTAGAGACTGCTGACACCAACCTGGGTATGTTATTAAACCTTATCTAGAGACCGCTGACACCAACCTGGGTATGTTATTAAACCTTATTGAACCTTATCTAGAGACCGCTGACACCAACCTGGGTATGTTATTAAACCTTATCTAGAGACCGCTGACACCAACCTGGGTATGTTGTTAAACCTTATTAAACCTTATCTAGAGACCGCTGACACCAACCTGGGTATGTTATTAAACCTTATCTAGAGACCGCTGACACCAACCTGGGTATGTTATTAAACCTTATTGAACCTTATCTAGAGACCGCTGACACCAACCTGGGTATGTTATTAAACCTTATCTAGAGACCGCTGACACCAACCTGGGTATGTTATTAAACCTTATCTAGAGACTGCTGACACCAACCTGGGTATGTTATTAAACCTTATCTAGAGACTGCTGACACCAACCTGGGTATGTTATTAAACCTTATCTAGAGACCGCTGACACCAACCTGGGTATGTTATTCAACCTTATCTAGAGACTGCTGACACCAACCTGGGTATGTTATTTATCCTTATCTAGAGACCGCTGACACCAACCTGGGTATGTTATTAAACCTTATTAAACCTTATCTAGAGACCGCTGACACCAACCTGATATGTTATTAAACCTTATCTAGAGACTGCTGACACCAACCTGGGTATGTTATTCAACCTTATCTAGAGACCGCTGACACCAACCTGGGTATGTTATTAAACCTTATTGAACCTTATCTAGAGACCGCTGACACCAACCTGGGTATGTTATTAAACCTTATCTAGAGACCGCTGACACCAACCTGGGTATGTTGTTAAACCTTATTAAACCTTATCTAGAGACCGCTGACACCAACCTGGGTATGTTATTAAACCTTATCTAGAGACCGCTGACACCAACCTGGGTATGTTATTAAACCTTATTGAACCTTATCTAGAGACCGCTGACACCAACCTGGGTATGTTATTAAACCTTATCTAGAGACCGCTGACACCAACCTGGGTATGTTATTAAACCTTATCTAGAGACTGCTGACACCAACCTGGGTATGTTATTAAACCTTATCTAGAGACTGCTGACACCAACCTGGGTATGTTATTAAACCTTATCTAGAGACCGCTGACACCAACCTGGGTATGTTATTCAACCTTATCTAGAGACTGCTGACACCAACCTGGGTATGTTATTTATCCTTATCTAGAGACCGCTGACACCAACCTGGGTATGTTATTAAACCTTATTAAACCTTATCTAGAGACCGCTGACACCAACCTGATATGTTATTAAACCTTATCTAGAGACTGCTGACACCAACCTGGGTATGTTATTAAACCTTATCTAGAGACCGCTGACACCAACCTGGGTATGTTATTAAACCTTATTGAACCTTATCTAGAGACCGCTGACACCAACCTGGGTATGTTATTAAACCTTATCTAGAGACCGCTGACACCAACCTGGGTATGTTGTTAAACCTTATTAAACCTTATCTAGAGACCGCTGACACCAACCTGGGTATGTTATTAAACCTTATCTAGAGACCGCTGACACCAACCTGGGTATGTTATTAAACCTTATTGAACCTTATCTAGAGACCGCTGACACCAACCTGGGTATGTTATTAAACCTTATCTAGAGACCGCTGACACCAACCTGGGTATGTTATTAAACCTTATCTAGAGACTGCTGACACCAACCTGGGTATGTTATTAAACCTTATCTAGAGACTGCTGACACCAACCTGGGTATGTTATTAAACCTTATCTAGAGACCGCTGACACCAACCTGGGTATGTTATTCAACCTTATCTAGAGACTGCTGACACCAACCTGGGTATGTTATTTATCCTTATCTAGAGACCGCTGACACCAACCTGGGTATGTTATTAAACCTTATTAAACCTTATCTAGAGACCGCTGACACCAACCTGATATGTTATTAAACCTTATCTAGAGACTGCTGACACCAACCTGGGTATGTTATTAAACCTTATCTAGAGACCGCTGACACCAACCTGGGTATGTTATTAAACCTTATTGAACCTTATCTAGAGACCGCTGACACCAACCTGGGTATGTTATTAAACCTTATCTAGAGACCGCTGACACCAACCTGGGTATGTTGTTAAACCTTATTAAACCTTATCTAGAGACCGCTGACACCAACCTGGGTATGTTATTAAACCTTATCTAGAGACCGCTGACACCAACCTGGGTATGTTATTAAACCTTATTGAACCTTATCTAGAGACCGCTGACACCAACCTGGGTATGTTATTAAACCTTATCTAGAGACCGCTGACACCAACCTGGGTATGTTGTTAAACCTTGTTAAACATTATCTAGAGACCGCTGACACCAACCTGGGTATGTTATTGAACCTTATCTAGAGACCGCTGACACCAACCTGGGTATGTTATTAAACCTTATCTAGAGACCACTGACACCAACCTGGGTATGTTATTAAACCTTATCTAGAGACCGCTGACACCAACCTGGGTATGTTGTTAAACCTTATTAAACCTTATCTAGAGACTGCTGACACCAACCTGGGTATGTTATTAAACCTTATCTAGAGACCGCTGACACCAACCTGGATATGTTATTAAACCTTATTAATCTTACTTCTACCCCCTCCTTTTTTGAAAATTCTGTTAAAAATCGCGCAACTTTTCAGCGTCCTGCTACTCATGCCAGGAATATAGTATATGCATATGATTAGTATGTGTGGATAGAAAACACTCTGAAGTTTATAAAACTGGTTAAATCACGGCTATGACTATAACAGATTGTGTGTTTCATTGAAAAACGCAAGAAAAACTGCTCTCTGAAAGCAAAAAATAATTTCCATAAGTCACTTCCACCAGTTGTTAAAAGAGAACAGAATTTAATGGGAATCTGCCTGCAATTCATACAAATTCCGCACGATGGCGCCATTGTCCTAATTTTCAATTGAATTAATTGTTGGAAAATCCATCTATCTGACCTCCATTTTCCCAGTCTTCACCCGGATGCAGTTGAGGGAGATATCAGATGGCATTGTTTTTGAAGTGAATACCTATTGAAGAGACATCGCCCTGTAATCATTTTGATAGATTATAAACGTTTACTAATACCTAAAGTTGGATTACAAAAGGATTTCGAAGTGTTTTGTGAAAGTTTATCGTCGACTTTTTTAATTTTAAAAAATTACGCAGCGTTTAAAAACGATGATTTTTTCTGAATGACACAACTTCCATACAAAGCTATTTTGGGTATATATGGACCGATTTAAATGAAAAAAAGACCCAATAGTGATGTTTATGGGGCATATAGGAGTGCCAAGAAAGAAGCTCGTCTAAGGTAATGAATGTTTTATATTTTATTTCTGCGTTTTGGGTAGCGCCGGCTATCGCAAAATCTGTTGTTTACGTGTCGAGCTGGCATTTTGGGGGGTGCATGCTATCAGATAATAGCTTCTGATGCTTTCGCCGAAAAGCATTTTAAAAATCTGACTTGCTGGCTAGGTTCACAACGAGTGTAGCTTTAATTCAATACCCTGCTTGTGAATTTTGATCAAAGATTGAGTTGTAACGAGTACATTTAGCATTTAGCGTAGCGCATTTGCATTTCCAGGGGCATACTTGGGACGTCTGCGTGTCAAGTATTCTCAAGAAGTTTTAACCCTTATCTAGAGACCGCTGACACCAACCTGGGTATGTTATTAAACCTTATTAACCCTTATCTAGAGACCGCTGACACCAACCTGGGTATGTTATTCAACCTTATCTAGAGACTGCTGACACCAACCTGGGTATGTTATTAAACCTTATCTAGAGACCGCTGACACCAACCTGGGTATGTTATTCAACCTTATCTAGAGAATGCTGACACCAACCTGGGTATGTTATAAACCTTATTAAACCTTATCTAGAGAATGCTGACACCAACCTGGGTATGTTATAAACCTTATTAAACCTTATCTAGAGACCGCTGACACCAACCTGGGTATGTTGTTAAACCTTATTAAACCTTATCTAGAGACTGCTGACACCAACCTGGATATGTTATTAAACCTTATTAACCCTTATCTAGAGACCGCTGACACCAACCTGGGTATGTTATTAAACCTTATTAACCCTTATCTAGAGACCGCTGACACCAACCTGGGTATGTTATTCAACCTTATCTAGAGACTGCTGACACCAACCTGGGTATGTTATAAACCTTATTAAACCTTATCTAGAGACCGCTGACACCAACCTGGGTATGTTATTAAACCTTATCTAGAGACCGCTGACACCAACCTGGGTATGTTATTCAACCTTATCTAGAGAATGCTGACACCAACCTGGGTATGTTATAAACCTTATTAAACCTTATCTAGAGACCGCTGACACCAACCTGGGTATGTTATTCAACCTTTCCTTATTAAACCTTTCCTTATTAAACCTTTCTAACCCTTTCACTATTAAACATTATCTAGAGACCTAGACTGTACTCAGTGGTGTGAAATATACCAACCTGAGTATGTTATTAAAATATAGAACTTTAATTTACTAAGCCATATTAAACTTAACTAAACCTTACCGCATTAAGCCTTATTAAACCTTATTAAACCTTACTGCATTAAGCCTTTTTAAACCTTATTAAACCTTACTGCATTAAGCCTTATTAAACCTTATTAAACCGTACTGCATTAAGCCTTATTAAACCTTAATAAACCATACTGCATTAAGCCTTATTAAACCTTATTAAACCTTACTGCATTAAGCCTTATTAAACCTTATTAAACCTTACTGAATTAAGCCTTATTAAACCTTACTGCATTAAGCCTTATTAAACCTTATTAAACCTTACTGCATTAAGCCTTATTAAACCTTATTAAACCTTACTGAATTAAGCCCTATTAAACCTTACTGCATTAAGCCTTATTAAACCTTAATAAACCTTACTGCATTAAGCCTTATTAAAGCTTATTAAACCTTACCGCATTAAGCCTTATTAAACCTTACTGCAATAAGCCTTATTAAACCTTACTGCATTAAGCCTTATTAAACCTTACTGCATTAAGCCTTATTAAACCTTACCGCATTAAGCCTTATTAAACCTTACCGCATTAAGCCTTATTAAACCTTACTGCATTAAGCCTTATTAAACCTTATTAATCCTTACCGCATTAAGCCTTATTAAACCTTACTGCATTAAGCCTTATTAAACCTTACTGCATTAAGCCTTATTAAACCTTACCGCATTAAGCCTTATTAAACCTTACCGCATTAAGCCTTATTAAACCTTACTGCATTAAGCCTTATTAAACCTTACTGCATTAAGCCTTATTAAACCTTAATAAAACTTACTGCATTAAGCCTTATTAAACCTTACTGCATTAAGCCTTATTAAACCTTATTAAACCTTACTGCATTAAGCCTTATTAAACCTTAATAAACCTTACTGCATTAAGCCTTATTAAACATTACTGCATTAAGCCTTATTAAAGCTTATTAAACCTTATTAAACCTTACTGCATTAAGCCTTATTAAAGCTTATTAAACCTTACTGCATTAAACCTTATTAAACCTTACCGCATTAAACTTTATTAAACCTTACTGCATTAAGCCTTATTAAACCTTAATAAACCTTACTGCATTAAGCCTTATTAAACCTTACTGCATTAAGCCTTATTAAACCTTATTAAACCTTACTGCATTAAGCCTTATTAAACCTTATTAAACCTTACTGCATTAAGCCTTATTAAACCTTACTGCATTAAGCCTTATTAAACCTTACCTTATTAAACCTTACTGCATTAAGCCTTATTAAACCTTAATAAACCTTACTGCATTAAGCCTTATTAAACCTTAATAAACCTTACTGCATTAAGCCTTATTAAAGCTTTTTAAACCTTACTGCATTAAACCTTATTAAACCTTACCGCATTAAACTTTATTAAACCTTACTGCATTAAGCCTCATTAAACCTTAATAAACCTTACTGCATTAAGCCTTATTAAACCTTACTGCATTAAGCCTTATTAAACCTTATTAAACCTTACTGCATTAAGCCTTATTAAACCTTACTGCATTAAGCCTTATTAAACCTTACTGCATTAAACCTTATTAAACCTTACTGCATTAAACCTTATTAAACCTTACCGCATTAAACCTTATTAAACCTTACTGCATTAAACCTTATTAAATCTTATTAATCCTGGTCCGGCCCTCATCAATACCCCCCCCCCCTCCCTCTCTCTCTCTCCTCCAGGTAACATCCTGTTGAACATCATGGTCCAGCCCTCATCAATAACACCCCCCCCCCCCCCCCCCCCCCCCTCTTTCTCTCTCCTCCAGGTAACATCCTGTTGAACATCATGGTCCAGCCCTCCATACTCTGTTCCAGGATGGGAAAGAACAACGTGATGGTGATGTGTGTTCCTAACCCTGTCGTGGACCACAACAACCCTACCAACCCTGTCGCCATGCTCATCAGGGTCAAAACAGCAGAGGACGCTGATGAACTGCACAACATACTGGAGGAGAAGAAAGCTTAGAGGACGAGCCCCCTGGAGGGTGGTACAGGCTGCCCCCAACTCCACCCTTCTGCCTATCAACTAACCCCAGGGCCAGTCCTGTACCCCTCCACCCCAGGGCCAGTCCTGTACCCCTCCACCCCAGGGCCAGTCCTGTACCCCTCCACCCCAGGGCCAGTCCTGTACCCCTCCACCCCAGGGCCAGTCCTGTACCCCCTAGCCCCTCCACCCCAGGGCCAGTCCTGTACTCCTAGCCCCTCCACCCCAGGGCCAGTCCTGTACCCCTCCACCCCAGGTCCAGTCCTGTACCCCTCCACCCCAGGACCAGTCCTGTACCCCTCCACCCCAGGTCCAGTCCTGTACCCCTCCACCCCAGGTCCAGTTCTGTACCCCTCCACCCCAGGGCCAGTCCTATACCCCTAGCCCCTCCACCCCAGGTCCAGTCCTGTACCTCTCCACCCCAGGGCCAGTCCTGTACCCCTAGCCACCCCAGGGCCAGTCCTGTACCCCTAGCCACCCCAGGTCCAGTCCTGTACCCCTAGCCACCCCAGGTCCAGTCCTGTACCCCTAGCACCTCCACCACAGGGCCAGTCCTGTACCCCTCCACCCCAGGGCCAGTCCTGTACCCCTCCACCCCAGGGCCAGTCCTGTACCCCTCCACCCCAGGGCCAGTCCTGTACCCCTCCACCCCAGGTCCAGTCCTGTACCCCTAGCCCCTCCACCCCAGGGCCAGTCCTGTACTCCTCCACCCCAGGGCCAGTCCTGTACCCCTCCACCCCAGGGCCAGTCCTGTACCCCTCCACCCCAGGGCCAGTCCTGTACCCCTCCACCCCAGGTCCAGTCCTGTACCCCTCCACCCCAGGTCCAGTCCTGTACCCCTCACCCCAGGGCCAGTCCTGTACCCCTCCACCCCAGGTCCAGTCCTGTACCCCTCCACTCCAGGGCCAGTCCTGTACCCCTCCACCCCAGGGCCAGTCCTGTACCCCTCCACCCCAGGGCCAGTCCTGTACCCCTCCACCCCAGGGCCAGTCCTGTACCCCTCCACCCCAGGGCCAGTCCTGTACCCCTCCCCCCCAGGGCCAGTCCTGTACCCCTCCACCCCAGGCCCCTAGCCCCAGTCCTGTACCCCTAGCCCCTCCACCCCAGGGCCAGTCCTGTACCCCTAGCCCCTCCACCCCAGGGCCAGTCCTGTACCCCGCCACCCCAGGGCCAGTCCAGTACCCCTCCACCCCAGGGCCAGTCCTGTACCCCTCCACCCCAGGGCCAGTCCTGTACCCCTCCACCCCAGGGCCAGTCCTGTATCCCTAGCCCCTCCACCCCAGGTCATGTTTATTTTAACCCTCTTTATCCTTGCCTGTCTCACTGACAACTCTCCAATCTGGAATGGCCCCTATTCCCTATCTAGTGCACTACTAGACCAACTATGTAATCTGGAACTAGTGAACTAGAAAGGGGATAGGAGGCCATTTTGTCATGTGATGCCAGAGGGGTCGTCTACAACAAGTTTTATCTTCACACACCTGGACTAGACACACACCTGTACTAGACACACACCTGGACTAGACACACCTGGACTAGACACACTAACACAGAGACACACCTGGACTAGACACACCTGGACTAGACACACCTGGACTAAACTCACACCTGGACTAGACACACTGTAACACAGAGACACACCTGGACTAGACACACCTGGACTAGACACACTTGGACTAGACACACACCTGGACTAGACACACACCTGGACTAGACACACACCTGGACTAGACACACACCTGGACTAGACACACACCTGGACTAGACACACACCTGTACTAGACACACTGTAACACAGAGACACACCTGGACTAGACACACTGTAACAGAGACACACTGTAACACAGAGACACACCTGGACTAGACACACCTGTACTAGACACACTAACACAGAGACACACCTGGACAAGACACACACCTGGACTAGACCCACACCTGGACTAGACCCACCTGGACTAGACCCACCTGAACTAGACACACCTTGGCTAGACACACCTGGACTAGACACA
Source organism: Oncorhynchus clarkii lewisi (assembly GCF_045791955.1). Lineage (NCBI taxonomy): Eukaryota > Metazoa > Chordata > Actinopteri > Salmoniformes > Salmonidae > Oncorhynchus > Oncorhynchus clarkii. Next base: position 39,055 of record NW_027258127.1, on the reverse strand, counting down.
CTGTAACACAGAGACACACCTGGACTAGACACACTGTAACACAGAAACACACCTTGACTAGACACACCTGGACTAGACCCACCTGGACAAGACACACCTGGACTAGACACACTGTAAGACAGAGACACACCTGGACTAGACACACCTGGACTAGACACACCTGGACTAGACACACTAACACAAAGACACACCTGGACTAGACACACCTGGACTAGACACACTGTAACACAGAGACACACCTGGACTAGACACACCTGGACTAGACACACTAACACAGAGACACACTAACACAGAGACACACCTGGACTAGACACACCTGGACTAGACACACTGTAACACAGAGACACACCTGGACTAGACACACCTGGACTAGACACACTGTAACACAGAGACATACTTGGACTAGACACACCTGGACTAGACACACTTGGACTAGACACACATGGACTAGACAAACCTGGACTAGACACACACCTGGACTAGACACACACCTGGACTAGACACACACCTGGACTAGACACACTGTAACCCAGAGACACACCTGGACTAGACACACCTGGACTAGACACACCTGGACTAGACACACCTGGACTAGACACACTGTAACCCAGAGACACCTGGACTAGACACACCTGGACTAGACCCACTGTAACCCAGAGACACACCTGGACTAGACACACCTGGACTAGACACACTGTAACCCAGAGACACACCTGGACTAGACACACCTGGACTAGACACACCTGGACTAGACACACTGTAACCCAGAGACACACCTGGACTAGACACACCTGGACTAGACACACTGTAACCCAGAGACACACCTGGACTAGACACACCTGGACTAGACACACTAACACAGAGACACACCTGGACTAGACACACTGTAACCCAGAGACACACCTGGACTAGACACACCTGGACTAGACACACTGTAACCCAGAGACACACCTGGACTAGACACACCTGGACTAGACACACTGTAACCCAGAGACACACCTGGACTAGACACACTGTAACCCAGAGACGTACATGTGACCGTTGAAATGTTTTATTTGCATGCGTTGTGTAGCAACACACATTTTTAGTTGTAAAATATGGTTGTGATTATTACTGTGAAAGTCCACTGGGCTCCACTGTCTTGCTCCTGGCAGACACGAGACTTGTTGAATGACCCATATCCATTCATCTTGTTGTTGGGGGGGTTCAGTAACATTCCGTCTAGATTGAATACTGCTGCTATAGTTTGAGTTGAAAGACGACAGGGAAGCAGGCTGATGTTTCAAACTGTTGGGTTCTTCTGGTTGTGGACAAGAGGAGACCTTTTAATTAAAGTGTGGTAGACTAGTATGACGAGGGACTGTGTTTTTTTCCCCACCTGCTCTCTGTCCAGCTCCCTCGAGGATAACTTGAGGAGTTCAACCGTGTTTTGAAAGGGGTGTGTCGATGAGGGTTCATTTCAAATGGCTCACTATTCCCTATCTAGTGCACTATGTAGGGAATAGGGTCCCCCCCCCCCATAGGGCCCGGGTCTAAAGTAGTGCACTATGTAGGGAATAGGGTTCCCCCCCCCCCCCCCCCCATAGGGCCCTGGTCTAAAGTAGTGCACTATGTAGGGAATAGGGAGCCATTTTAGCCGCAGGCCCTTTATGTTAATGCAAGACTGGGTCAGTTTTAGCAGATCATCTGAGAACTAGATAAACCCTCCCCCCTCCCCAACAGCATCTAGTTAGTTCTCACCTTTCACTGCCTAAACCTAGTGTTGTCTGTCTGTGTGTTTCTACTGAATGTTGGTTCACATCTTCTTTTTTCTTCTTTGTAAGACTGTATTTATTGTAAAAGATAAATGGGAATATGTTGTGCTGGAGTGAGATTCATTATTTTACCTGTCTGAGTAAATGGACTCCATCTCCCTCGTGGAATTACACTCACTCAAAATGGCCGCCGGGTTCACCCATAACTGTGTACCTGTCTGAGTAAATGGACTCCATCTCCCTTCTCTCCCTCGTGGAATTACACTCACTCAAAATGGCCGCCGGGTTCACCCATAACTGTGTACCTGTCTGAGTAAATGGACTCCAACTCCCTCGTGGAATTACACTCACTCAAAATGGCCGCCGGGTTCACCCATAACTGTGTACCTGTCTGAGTAAATGGACTCCAACTCCTTTCTCTCCCTCGTGGAATTACACTCACTCAAAATGGCCGCCGGGTTCACCCATAAGTGTGTACCTGTCTGAGGAAATGGACTCCCTTCTCTCCCTCGTGGAATTACACTCACTCAAAATGGCCGCCGGGTTCACCCATAACTGTGTACCTGTCTGAGTAAATGGACTCCATCTCCCTTCTCTCCCTCGTGGAATTACACTCACTCAAAATGGCCGCCGGGTTCACCCATAACTGTGTACCTGTCTGAGTAAATGGACTCCAACTCCCTCGTGGAATTACACTCACTCAAAATGGCCGCCGGGTTCACCCATAACTGTGTACCTGTCTGAGTAAATGGACTCCATCTCCCTTCTCTCCCTCGTGGAATTACACTCACTCAAAATGGCCGCCGGGTTCACCCATAACTGTGTACCTGTCTGAGTAAATGGACTCCAACTCCCTCGTGGAATTACACTCACTCAAAATGGCCGCCGGGTTCACCCACAACTGTCTCGAAAGGGAATGTCTGCTTCAGTAATTGTCTTTCTTTGAGAATATGTCTCCCTTCACAGCCTCTCAGAGGCATTATAGATATATATTTCTAGAGCTGCTCAAAAGAAGCACACCATTTTGGATGCAGGGAGAGGGCCTGTAAGGTCACACAGTCTGTTTTCCACAAGGCATCATCAGTTGGTGTGAAAGGATGCTCTTTCCTTCGTCTCTAGGTTTGGTTGTTTCCAAGTGTCCCTTTTTGTCTGTCGCTGAGGTGAGGCAATGCAGCCGTCGCCTGTCTGAAACATTTTGTAGTCATTGATTTAACATGGGGAATAAATTCATCAACAATTCAACGGGTAGCACTTGTTTTTCTTGTCACTGGTGGTCGGTCGGTACCGCCTGGTGGTCGGGACCGTCTGGTGGTCGGTACCGCCTGGTGGTCGGTACCGCCTGGTGGTCGGTACCGCCTGGTGGTCGGTACCGCCTGGTGGTCGGCACCGCCTGTTGGTCGGCCGGGATTGCCTGGTGGTCGGCCGGGACCGCCTGGTGGTCGGCCGGGACCGCCTGGTGGTCGGTACCGCCTGGTGGTGGTCGGTAGAGGTTCCTCTCTACAGCTCTGGACCAGCAGTTATAATACTGAGACAGGGGGGGTGGGTTCTCTCTACAGCTTTGGACTAGCAGTTATAATACTGAGACAGGGGGGGTTCTCTCTACAGCTTTGGACCAGCAGTTATAATACTGAGACTGGGGGGGTTCTCTCTACAGCTTTGGGCCAGAGAGCCCGCTGGACTCCACTCAGAAACCACCTGACAGTACTGCCTCGTCTGTTTCTGTGTGTCTGGGAGAGGCTCAACTCTCCGTCATCTTAACCACAGACAAGTGGGGAATCTTAACTAACTTAAAACACAGAGAAGTGGGGAATCTTAACTAACTTAAACCACAGAGAAGTGGGGAATCTTAACTAACTTAAACCACAGACAAGTGCCATAGTAATAAACCAGGGAGAACTCCAGACCCTAGTAGTATGATATGACCGTAATAAACCAGGTAAAACTCCAGACCCTAGTATGATATGACATAGTATTAAACCAGGTAAAACTCCAGACCCTAGTATGATATGACATAGTAATAAACCAGGTAAAACTCCAGACCCTAGTAGTATGATATGACACAGTAATAAACCAGGTAAAACTCCAGGCCCTAGGAGTATGATATGACAGTAATAAACCAGGTAAAACTCCAGACCCTAGTATATGATATGACAGTAATAAACCAGGTAAAACTCCAGACCCGAGTATGATATGACAGTAATAAACCAGGTAAAACTCCAGACCCTAGTATGATATGACATAGTAATAAACCAGGTAAAACTCCAGACCCTAGTAGTATGATATGACATAGTAATAAACCAGGTAAAACTCCAGACCCTAGTATATGATATGACATAGTAATAAACCAGGTAAAACTCCAGACCCTAGTATATGATATGACATAGTAATAAACCAGGTAAAACTCCACGCCCTAGTAGTATGATATGACCGTAATAAACCAGGTAAAACTCCAGACCCTAGTAGTATGATATGACACAGTAATAAACCAGGTAAAACTCCAGGCCCTAGTAGTATGATATGACCGTAATAAACCAGGTAAAACTCCAGACCCTAGTAGTATGATATGACACAGTAATAAACCAGGTAAAACTCCAGGCCCTAGTAGTATGATATGACATAGTAATAAACCAGGTAAAACTCCAGACCCTAGTAGTATGATATGACACAGTAATAAACCAGGTAAAACTCCAGACCCTAGTAGTATGATATGACACAGTAATAAACCAGGTAAAACTCCAGACCCTAGTAGTATGATATGACACAGTAATAAACCAGGTAAAACTCCAGACCCTAGTAGTATGATATGACACAGTAATAAACCAGGTAAAACTCCAGGCCCTAGTAGTATGATATGACACAGTAATAAACCAGGTAAAACTCCAGGCCCTAGTAGTATGATATGACCGTAATAAACCAGGTAAAACTCCAGACCCTAGTAGTATGGTATGACACAGTAATAAACCAGGTAAAACTCCAGGCCCTAGTAGTATGATATGACAGTAATAAAAAATGACTATGTGGACTATGATGGGGCCAGATATTTTCTCGTCAGGTCATAGGGTTAGAATGACCAGGACTGTGACAGTAGAATGACCAGGACTGTGACAGTAGAATGACCAGGACTGTGACCAGGACTGTGACAGTAGAATAACCAGGACTGTGACCAGGACTGTGACAGTAGAATAACCAGGACTGTGACAGTAGAATGACCAGGACTGTGACAGTAGAATAACCAGGACTGTGACAGTAGAATAACCAGGACTGTGACCAGGACTGTGACCAGGACTGTGACAGTAGAATGACCAGGACTGTGACAGTAGAATAACCAGGACTGTGACAGTAGAATGACCAGCACTGTGACAGTAGCATGACCAGGACTGTGACAGTAGAATGACCAGGACTGTGACAGTAGAATGACCAGGACTGTGACCAGGACTGTGACAGTAGAATGACCAGGACTGTGACCAGGACTGTGACAGTAGAATGACCAGGACTGTGACAGTAGAATGACCAGGACTGTGACCAGGACTGTGACAGTAGAATGACCAGGACTGTGACAGTCAAATGACCAGGACTGTGACCAGGACTGTGACAGTAGAATGACCAGGACTGTGACAGTAGAATGACCAGGACTGTGACCAGGACTGTGACAGTAGAATGACCAGGACTGTGACCAGGACTGTGACAGTAGAATGACCAGGACTGTGACCAGGACTGTGACAGTAGAATGACCAGGACTGTGACCAGGACTGTGACCAGGACTGTGACAGTAGAATGACCAGGACTGTGACAGAATGACCAGGACTGTGACAGTAGAATGACCAGGACTGTGACAGTAGAATGACCAGGACTGTGACAGTAGAATGACCAGGACTGTGACAGTAGAATGACCAGGACTGTGACAGTAGAATGACAAGGACTGTTACAGTAGAATGACCAGGACTGTGACAGTAGAATGACCAGGACTGTGACCAGGACTGTGACAGTAGAATAACCAGGACTGTGACAGTAGAATGACCAGGACTGTGACAGTAGAATGCCCAGGACTGTGCCCAGGACTGTGACAGTAGAATAACCAGGACTGTGACCAGGACTGTGACAGTAGAATAACCAGGACTGTGACAGTAGAATGACTAGGACTGTGACCAGGACTGTGACAGTAGAATGACCAGGACTGTGACAGTAGAATGACCAGGACTGTTACAGTATAATGACCAGGACTGTGACCAGGACTGTGACAGTAGAATGACCAGGACTGTGACCAGGACTGTGACAGTAGAATGACCAGGACTGTGACAGTAGAATGACCAGGACTGGTCACAGGTATGCAGGGTTGTATCATCTGGAATTAAAAGTCACAATGTCTTCACTATTGTGTTGATACGGTCTAGGTAGCTCAGCCACCCACAGTTTGAATAGGAAACCAATTTCATCACATTCTCTCTTATTAACACATACAGTAAATAGTCCTATTTTAGACTGTAATACATGACCAGAGTGGATCTGGGTGCAAAGGCTTGTCTAGGCTACCTGCAGCTGTGGTTTATCAGCAGGCTACCTGTAGCTGTGGTTTATCAGTAGGCTACTCTAGACCAGCTGTGGTTTATCAGTAGGCTACTCTAGACCAGCTGTGGTTTATCAGTAGACTACTCTAGGACAGCTGTGGTTTATCAGTAGACTACTCTAGACCAGCTGTGGTTTATCAGTAGGCTACTCTAGACCAGCTGTGGTTTATCAGTAGACTACTCTAGACCAGCTGTGGTTTATCAGTAGGCTACTCTAGGCCAGCTGTGGTTTATCAGTAGGCTACTCTAGACCAGCTGTGGTTTATCAGTAGACTACTCTAGACCAGCTGTGGTTTATCAGTAGGCTACTCTAGACCAGCTGTGGTTTATCAGTAGGCTACTCTAGACCAGCTGTGGTTTATCAGTAGACTACTCTAGACCAGCTGTGGTTTATCAGTAGACTACTCTAGGACAGCTGTGGTTTATCAGTAGACTACTCTAGGACAGCTGTGGTTTATCAGTAGACTACTCTAGACCAGCTGTGGTTTATCAGTAGACTACTCTAGACCAGCTGTGGTTTATCAGTAGACTACTCTAGACCAGCTGTGGTTTATCAGTAGACTACTCTAGGACAGCTGTGGTTTATCAGTAGACTACTCTAGACCAGCTGTGGTTTATCGGTAGACTACCTGTAGCTGTGGTTTATCAGTAGACTACTCTAGACCAGCTGTGGTTTATCAGTAGACTACTCTAGGACAGCTGTGGTTTATCAGTAGACTACTCTAGACCAGCTGTGGTTTATCAGTAGACTACTCTAGGCCAGCTGTGGTTTATCAGTAGACTACTCTAGACCAGCTGTGGTTTATCAGTAGACTACTCTAGACCAGCAGACTACTCTAGGCCAGCTGTGGTTTATCAGTAGACTACTCTAGACCAGCTGTGGTTTATCAGTAGGCTACTCTAGACCAGCTGTGGTTTATCAGTAGGCGACTCTAGGACAGCTGTGGTTTATCAGACTGAAGCAGGAGTTGACCAATCAAATCATGAGGCGAATCAGTCTTAACACCAGTAATTTGTCCCTCTTTTCGGTGCTTTTGTGTCAATTATTTTATTAAACAATATAAAGTGTTGGGGCAAATGCCAGTTCAGCAATGGACTCATATAATTCACCACATAATGCTACAAATGAAGAAACACAGAGTATGTAGACACCCCTTCAAATGAGTGGATTTGGCTATTTCAGCCACACCCGTTGCTGACAGGTGTATAAAATCGAGCACACAGCCATGCAATCTCCATAGACAAACATTGGCAGTAGAATGGCCATACTGAAGAGCTCAGTGACCTTCAATGTGGCACCGTCATAGGATGCCACCTTTCCAACAAGTCAGTTGGTCAAATTTCTGCCCTGCTAGTGCTGCCCCCGGTCAACTGTAAGTGCTGCTATTGTGAAGCGGAAACGTCTAGGAGCAACAACGGCTGTGGTAGACCACAGAACGGGACCGCCGAGTGCTGAAGCCCGTGGCAACACTCGCTACCGAGTTCCAAACTAACTTAACTATGGAAGCAGTTTGGGGAAGGCCCTTTCCTGTTTCAGCATGACAATGCCCCCTGTGCACAAAGTCAGGTCCATACAAAAGTGGTGTGTCGAGATCGGTGTGGAAGAACTTGACTGGCCTGCACAGAACCAGTTGGGGGAGACCCAACTCCATACTAATGCTCATGATTTTGAAATGAGATGTTTGACGACCAGGTGTCCACATACTTTTGTCCATGTGGTGTATGTATGTTCTGTCTAAATGGTTTTAGTTAGAAGCTCAATGTTGAGGCAGTGTCGACATTTAATTGTATTTTGGGTGGCAGGAATGGGCTTCCATAAATACAACTATCCCAGGCTCGCTCCCTCCCCCTTTCTCCTCAGAGTCGTGTGAGTCGCTCCAGAATTGGAATTGATTAGCATATCACTCAGTAAATCCACACCCCCTTAGTTCCAGACAGTCACCAGGCTCTACGTAACAGCAGCCTGGGGGACGAGACCAGACAGAAACAGGGTTTAGTATCTTACGGCTACTGAAGCCGAGTATCAGCAGGCCCTGCGTTTCTATATTCAGCCATCTTGTTCCAGTGCTGAGGAAAATCTTTCTCACACGTACGTGTGTGTGTGTGTGAATTTCCAAGTCATTGTTTTTAGATGATAATTTCAGTTCCCTGTTGAAAGTTCGTCACGTTAAACTGAAGAGTTGAAGGGTCTCCAGACTGTGAGCCTGATGGAAGCCTACTCCCTGGTCAATACGCAGCCCTTCTGGTCTCAGAGGAACATCCTTTATGTGCCAGTGGTGTGCTGATAGACTGAAGGCAGCACATCCACAAAGCCCTGGGACTTAGACAACGATGTTAGACACACACACACACACTCCCTTTAACCTTCCCCGCCTCGCAGACAGAAACACAAACACGCAACGAGAAAACAGACAGAAGCTTTATGTTCCCATCAGGAGAAGCGTAACCTTTCCTAAAGGCTTATCAGTGAATAGTTAAGGAGCAGGATATTTACAAGAAAACAGGAGACGTTGTCCAAAATGGCACCCTATTCCCTTTCACAGAGCACTACTTTAGATCAGAGTCCACATAGGGCTAAGGCCAACGTTAGCGCACTAAACTGGGAATAGAGTTCCATTTTTAGATTCGTCCAGAGACATTCTAAATCATTTTAGTTCCAGGTCAGAGTTCAGCCAATGGTACTGCACTTCACGACCATTGTGATCCTGACAGGACAGGTGGGTTGCTATGCCCGTTTCCCTGGCGACCGCCTCACACCCACCGGCGAATCCTCATCGAGCAGGAACATGACAGAGGGAAGAGGCACTTTTTTGAATGGCTGGTTTTCATTGTTCCAAAGTTGTTGTTTTTTAGTCACCTCTTGCCATTGACTCCAGGTTTGGTTGTAGTTCTCTGTCTCACCACCAGATGGTGGTAGTGTTGCTGTAATTCCTCCATCTCACCACCAGATGGTGGTAGTGTTGCTGTAATTCCGCCATCTCACCAACAGATGGTGGTAGTGTTGCTGTAATTCCTCCATGTCACCACCAGATGGTGGTAGTGTTGCTGTAATTCCTCCATCTCACCACCAGATGGTGGTAGTGTTGCTGTAATTCCTCCATGTCACCACCAGATGGTGGTAGTGTTGCTGTAATTCCTCCATGTCACCACCAGATGGTGGTAGTGTTGCTGTAATTCCTCCATGTCACCACCAGATGGTGGTAGTGTTGCTGTAGTGTTCCATCTCACCACTGGGTTGTAGTGGTGTCAGTCAGGGACTGATGCAGGAAGGCACTTCGTAGGGAGGCTCTGGGGCAGTTAGGAGGACTGGAGCTCTGATCTGCTATGTCATCAGGATGGGCTTCTGTCTCACCTCCAGGATATCTGATGACAGACAACAGAGTCAATGAGCAGTCAATACTGTAATTTACACGACAGGGACAGTCCATAATGGCTCCCTGTCCTCTAGAAAGTGTAAAGAATCTAGATTAGAGGACGCTAGCCGCACCCTCAGAGCATGGCCAGACCAGCTGGCTGTTGTGTTATCAGAACATTTTCACTCTCTCTAGCTCAGGTTGTTATCCCCACCATCGTGCCCAAGATGTCCCCCCCAATGGACATTTACCCTGCCCCCCCCCCCCCCCCCCCCCCCAATGGACATTTACCCCTCCCCCCCCCCCCCAATGGACATTTACCCTGGTGATAGGGAACCATTAGGGACTGATGGTGTGTGGGTCTTGACCTGAGGTGATAGGGAACCATTAGGGACTGATGGTGTGTGGGTCTTGACCTGAGGTGATAGGGAATAGTGACCCATTAGGGACTGATAGTGTGTGGGTCTTGACCTGAGGTGATAGGGAACCATTAGGGACTGATGGTGTGGGTCTTGACCTGAGGTGATGCGGTGCAGCGGCAGGGTGACGTAGGTCAGGTGGGAGTAAAGCAGGAAGTACTCCTCCGTACGGTTCAGTTTGAGCCAAGATCCCACCAGGGACCGACCTGTACCCGACAGGGAGCGAGACCGCAGGTTGGACTGGTTACACAGGTCTGCATGGGGTCACATGATCCAGGTTATAGGTTAAACACTCTCTCTATTCAACACATCCTGGTTCTACACTCTCCGTCTCTTCAACACATCCTGGTTCTACACTCTCCGTCTCTTCAACACATCCTGGTTCTACACTCTCCGTCTCTTCAACACATCCTGGTTCTACACTCTCCGTCTCTTCAACACATCCTGGTTCTACACTCTCCATTCAACGCATCCTGGTTCTACACTCTCCATTCAACGCATCCTGGTTCTACACTCTCCATTCAACGCATCCTGGTTCTACACTCTCCATTCAACGCATCCTGGTTCTACACTCTCCATTCAACGCATCCTGGTTCTACACTCTCCATTCAACGCATCCTGGTTCTACACTCTCCATTCAACACATCCTGGTTCTACACTCTCCATTCAACGCATCCTGGTTCTACACTCTCCATTCAACACATCCTGGTTCTACACTCTCCATTCAACACATCCTGGTTCTACACTCTCCAACACATCCGGGTTCTACACTCTCCAACACATCCGGGTTCTACACTCTCCAACACATCCGGGTTCTACACTCTCCAACACATCCGGGTTCTACACTCTCCAACACATCCGGGTTCTACACTCTCGGTCTCTTCAACACATCCTGGTTCTCCATTCAACACATCCTGGTTCTACACTCTCCATTCAACACATCCTGGTTCTACACTCTCCATTCAACACATCCTGGTTCTACACTCTCCATTCAACACATCCTGGTTCTACACTCTCCATTCAACACATCCGGGTTCTACACTCTCCAACACATCCGGGTTCTACACTCTCCAACACATCCGGGTACTACACTCTCCAACACATCCGGGTACTACACTCTCCAACACATCCTGGTTCTACACTCTCGGTCTCTTCAACACATACTGGTTCTACACTCTCCATTCAACACATCCGGGTTCTACACTCTCCATTCAACACATCCGGGTTCTACACTCTAACACATCCGGGTTCTACACTCTAACACATCCGGGTTCTACACTCTCCAACACATCCGGGTTCTACACTCTCCAACACATCCTACACAACACGTGGTGTTTGGGTATAAAATATCATTACCCTCGTCGTCCTCTTCCCTGAAGAACTCTTCACTATCGTTGGCTGAGTGACTCTTCTTCATCTCAGTGATACGGTTCCTGGGGACCTTCCGACGGAGAGAAGGGGAGAAGAACGAGGGGCGGTTCCTCTCCGGGGTGGGAGGGGTGCTGAACGACGTCACCTGACCAAACAGAACACAGACAGCCAATCAGAACCAACACCCAGACAGCCAATCAGAACCAACCTATTACAGAGAAAACACCCAGACAGCCAATCAGAACATATCTAATACTACCATCAGTTGCTCTTATACCTGTGTAGTTAAACTGTAGTAAATTAAACATGGCAGTACCTCAGTAGTAATATAATATACTACAGTAACTCAGTAGTAATATAATGTCAATCCAGTCTATCCTCCAGAACAACCCCCCAACTGAGTCAAATCCAGTCTATCCTCCAGAACAACCCCCCAACTGAGTCAAATCCAGTCTATCCTCCAGAACAACCCCCCAACTGAGTCAAATCCAGTCTATCCTCCAGAACAACCCCCCAACTGAGTCAAATCCAGTCTATCCTCCAGAACAACCCCCCAACTGAGTTAAATCCAGTCTATCCTCCAGAACAACCCCCCAACTGAGTCAAATCCAGTCTATCCTCCAGAACAACCCCCCAACTGAGTCAAATCCAGTCTATCCTCCAGAACAACCCCCCAACTGAGTCAAATCCAGTCTATCCTCCAGAACAACCCCCCAACTGAGTCAAATCCAGTCTATCCTCCAGAACAACCCCCCAACTGAGTCAAATCCAGTCTCTGATATCCACAACTCTAGTGGACATCACACTGAACCTCAGTTAAAGGGGGGCAGTATCTCAGGACATACAGAACCTCAGGACATACAGAACCTCAGGACATACAGAACCTCAGTTAAAGGGGGACAGTATCTCAGGACATACAGAACCTTAGTTAAAGGGGGACAGTACCTCAGGACATACAGAACCTCAGGACATACAGAACCTCAGTTAAAGGGGGACAGTACCTCAGGACATACAGAACCTCAGGACATACAGAACCTCAGTTAAAGGGGGACAGTATCTCAGGACATACAGAACCTCAGTTAAAGGGGGACAGTATCTCAGGACATACAGAACCTCAGGACATACAGAACCTCAGTTAAAGGGGGACAGTATCTCAGGACATACAGAACCTCAGGACATACAGAACCTCAGTTAAAGGGGGACAGTATCTCAGGACATACAGAACCTCAGTTAAAGGGGGACAGTATCTCAGGACATACAGAACCTCAGTTAATGGGGGACAGTACCTCAGGACATACAGAACCTCAGTTAAAGGGGGACAGTACCTCAGGATATACAGAACCTCAGGACATACAGAACCTCAGGACATACAGAACCTCAGTTAAAGGGGGACAGTACCTCAGGACATACAGAACCTCAGGACATACAGAACCTCAGTTAAAGGGGGACAGTATCTCAGGACATACAGAACCTCAGGACATACAGAACCTCAGGACATACAGAACCTCAGGACATACAGAACCTCAGTTAAAGGGGGACAGTATCTCAGGACATACAGAACCTCAGGACATACAGAACCTCAGTTAAAGGGGGACAGTACCTCAGGACATACAGAACCTCAGTTAAAGGGGGACAGTATCTCAGGACATACAGAACCTCAGTTAAAGGGGGACAGTATCTCAGGACATACAGAACCTCAGTTAAAGGGGGACAGTATCTCAGGACATACAGAACCTCAGGACATACAGAACCTCAGTTAAAGGGGGACAGTATCTCAGGACATACAGAACCTCAGTTAAAGGGGGACAGTATCTCAGGACATACAAAACCTCAGTTAATGGGGGACAGTACCTCAGGACATACAGAACCTCAGTTAAAGGGGGACAGTATATCAGGACATACAGAACCTCAGTTAAAGGGGGACAGTATATCAGGACATACAGAACCTCAGTTAAAGGGGGACAGTATCTCAGGATATACAGAACCTCAGGACATACAGAACCTCAGTTAAAGGGGGACAGTACCTCAGGACATACAGAACCTCAGTTAAAGGGGGACAGTACCTCAGGACATACAGAACCTCAGTTAAAGGGGGACAGTACCTCAGGATATACAGAACCTCAGGACATACAGAACCTCAGGACATACAGAACCTCAGTTAAAGGGAGGCAGTACCTCAGGACATACAGAACCTCAGGACATACAGAACCTCAGTTAAAGGGGGACAGTACCTCAGGACATACAGAACCTCAGTTAAAGGGGAACAGTCTCTCAGGACATACAGAACCTCAGGACATACAGAACCTCAGTTAAAGGGGGACAGTATCTCAGGACATACAGAACCTCAGTTAAAGGGGGACAGAACCTCAGGACATACAGAACCTCTGTTAAAGGGGAACACACACGTTACAGAATAGAAGTGTGTTCCAGCTATCTACATGTCCATTCCTGGGCTCTGACTATTTCATGTTGGATATTCTGTGGGTCATTTCTCTGATTATGAAACCATTTCCCCTCCATGTATATCTATGTACCTGAGAACATGGAATGTTTGTGGTTCTACCATAATGCTTTCCCGACCCTCTAGTCTAGCGGACGGTCAGCGCCCCGACCCTCTAGTCTAGCGGACGGTCAGCGCCCAGACCCTCTAGTCTAGCGGACGGTCAGCGCCCCGACCCTCTAGTCTAGCGGACGGTTAGCGCCCCGACCCTCTAGTCTAGCGGACGGTTAGCGCCCCGACCCTCTAGTCTAGCGGACGGTTAGCGTCCTGTGTTTGAGTGTGTACACTGAGTGTACAAAACATTAAGAACACGTTCCTAATATTGAGTTACACCCCCTTTTGCCCTCAGAACAGCCTCAATTCTTTGGGATATGGACTCTACAAGGTGTCTAAAGCGTTCCACAGGGAAGCTGGTCCATGTTGACTCTACAAGGTGTCCAAAGCCTTCCACAGGGAAGCTGGTCCATGTTGACACCAACGCTTCCCACAGCTGTATCAAGTTGGCTGGATGTCCTTTGGGTGGTGGACCGTTCTTGATACACACAGGAAACTGTTGAGTGTGTAAAACCCAGCAGCGTTGAAGTTCTTGACTCAAACCGGTGCGCCTGGCACCTACTACCGTACCCCGTTCAAAGGCTCTTAAATCTTTAGTCTTGCCCATTCACCCGGTGAATGGCACACATATACAATCCATGTCTCAATTGTCTCAAGGCTTAAAAATCCTTCTTCAACCACCCGTCTCCTCCCCTTCATCTACGCTGATTGAAGTGGATTTAACAGGTGACATCAATCAGGGATCACAGCATTCACCTGGTCAGTCGGTCATGGAAAGAGAAGGTGTTCCTAATGTGTCCATGCACGTTTTTTGTGTATCCTAACCCTCTCGTATATGTGTGTGTGTGTGTGCGTGCGTGCCTATTTGTCTACTCTACCTACCCTCTCGTGTAGGGGTGAGTCCAGGTCCTCCTCTGTGCCGCAGGGGGACGTGTCTCCGGTCGGGACCCGGCTGACCGCCATCTCAGCGTGACCTTTGCCCTGCGGCCCCTTCATCCTGACAAACTCCATGTTGTTGTACTTGTAGAAGCCGAACGACATGCGCTGGGCCATCTTCGCTGCCACACTCACCTACAAGACAAACACACAACAGGAAGACTTGATATGGATCGTTTTGAATCTTGTCTTGTATTTTACCATCAACTACAAAGTCCTGTGTTTTTCTGTTAGTAATGTCTGGTCCACAAACTACAAAGTCCTGTGTTTTTCTGTTAGTAATGTCTGGTCCACAAAGTCCTGTGTTTTTCTGTTAGTAATGTCTGGTCCACAAAGTCCTGTGTTTTTCTGTTAGTAATGTCTGGTCCACAAAGTCCTGTGTTTTTCTGTTAGTAATGTCTGGTCCACAAACTACAAAGTCCTGTGTTTTTCTGTTAGTAATGTCTGGTCCACAAAGTCCTGTGTTTTTCTGTTAGTAATGTCTGGTCCACAAAGTCCTGTGTTTTTCTGTTAGTAATGTCTGGTCCACAAAGTCCTGTGTTTTTCTGTTAGTAATGTCTGGTCCACAATGTCCTGTGTTTTTCTGTTAGTAATGTCTGGTCCACAAAGTCCTGTGTTTTTCTGTTAGTAATGTCTGGTCCACAAACTACAATGTCTTGTGTTTTTCTGTAAACTCCATTTCATTAAGACAAACATATCCAGTTTCCTTCTTTCCAAGGTCTTTATGTAATTCAAGCAGTAAAGTTTCTCACAGCTTGAGGCTGATTTCACATTTTCACAGAAATATGTTTCTACAACTTGATTGGAGTCCACCTGTCATAAATTAAATTGATTGGACTTACTTTGGAAAAGCACAAACCTGTCTATATGAGGTCGAAGGAATTGTCCACAGAGCTCTGAGACAGGATTGTGTCGAGGCACAGATCTGGGGAAGGGTACCAAAACATTTCTGCAGCCTTGAAGGTCTCCAAGAACACAGTGGCCTCCATCATTCTCAAATGGAAGACGTTTGAAACCACCAAGACTCTTCCTAGAGCCGGCCGCCTGGACAAACTGAGAAATCAGAGAGAAGGGCCTTGGTCAGGGAGGTGACTGAGAACCCAATGGTCACTCTGGCAGAGCTCCAGAGTTCCTCTGTGGAGATGGGAGAACCTTCCAGAAGGACAACCATCTCTGCAGCACTCCACCAATCAGGCCTTTATGGTAGAGTGTCCAGACGGAAGCCACTCCTCAGTAAAAGGCACATGGAGTTTGCCAAAAGGAATCTCAGACCATGAGAAACAAGATTCTCTGGTCTGATTGAACTCTTTGGCCTGAAGGCCAAACGTCATGTCTCGAGGAAACCTGGCAGCATCCCTATGGTGAAGCATGGTGGTGGCGGCATCATGCTGTGGGGATGTTTTTCAGCGGCAGGGACTGGGAGACTAGTCAGGATCGAGGGAAAGAAGAATGGAGCAAAGTACAGAGAGATCCTTGATGAAAAGCTGCTCCAGAGCGCTCAGGACCTCAGACTGGGGCGAAGGTTCACCTTCCGACAGGACAATAACCCTAAGCACACAGACAAGACAACGCAGGAGTAGCTTCAGGACAAGTCTCAATGTCCTTGAGTGGCCCGGCCAGAGCCTGGACTTGAACCCGATCCAACATCTCTGGAAAGACCTGAAAATAGCTGTGCAGTGACGCTCCCCATCCAACCTGACAGAGCTTGAGAGGATCTCCAGAGAAGAATGGGAGAAACTCCCCAAATACAGGTGTGCCAAGCTTGTAGCGTCAGACCCAAGAAGACTCGAGGCTGTAATCACTACCAAAGGTGCTTCAACAAAGTACTGAGTAAAGGGTCTGAATACTAATGTAAATTTGATATTTCAGTTTTTTATTATTAACACAATTGCAAAAATGCTTGTCGTATTGTGTGTAGATTGATGATTGAAAAAATATATTTTTTTTTAATACATTTTAGAATAATGATGTAACACATTTTTGGGAAAAAGTCAAGGGGTTCGCAAACTTTCCAAATACACTGTATGGAAATTCTCCAGAGAGAGGAATCCCAGATATATATCTATAGAGTAGAGCGACTTACTCTGTTGTCGTAAACCTTCTTCAGAGGGGAATCCCAGATAGATATCTATAGAGTAGAGAGACATCCCAAATAGATATCTATAGAGTAGAGAGACTTACCCTGTTGTCGTAAACCTTCTTCAGAGCTTCGTAGCGGATGGAACCTTGGAAGACGACTCCTTGGAACGTGTTGCTCTTATCACTGGCTACCAACTCCACACACACCATCTCCCCCTCGCCTACCGTCATGTCACAAAACACCTACACACACAGAGAGACAGAGCGAGAGAGAGAGACAGAGCGAGAGACAGAGCGAGAGAGAGAGACAGAGCAAGAGAGAGAGACAGAGCGAGAGAGAGAGACAGAGCAAGAGAGAGAGACAGAGCGAGAGAGAGAGACAGAGCGAGAGAGAGAGACAGAGCGAGAGCGAGAGACAGAGCGAGAGACAGAGAGAGAGCGAGAGACAGAGAGACAGAGAGAGAGAGACAGAGAGACAGAGAGAGACGCACACGTTAGAACAGTGATTCTCAACTAGTGGGTTGCGACCCAAATTGGGTCTCGGGAGGTTCTGAATGGGTCGCGGGTATCTCTAATGAACTTATCCTCTGCAGCAGTGGTAACTCCGGGTCTTCCTTTCCTGTGGCGGTCCTCATGAGAGCCAGTTTCATCATAGCGCTTGATGGTTTTTGCGACTGCACTTGAACATAAATACAATTTGTTTTGATTTTGAAGAAACTTAATATAATAATGGATATATATTAATATGGACTTGGTCTTTTACCAAATAGAGCTATCTTCTGTATACCACCCCTACCTTGTCACAACACAACTGATTGGCTCAAATGCATTAAGTAAAGAAATTCAACAAATTAACTTTTAACAAAACACACCTGTTAATTGTAACGCCTTCCAGGTGACTACCTCATGAAACTTAGGGCTCCCGAGTGGCGCAGGGGTCTAAGAGGCGTCACTACAGTCCCTGGTTCGAATCCAGGCTGTATCACATCCGGACGTGATTGGGAGTCCCATAGGGCAGCGCACAATTGGCCCAGCGTTGTCTGGGTTTGGCCGGGGTAGGCTGTCATTGTAAATAAGACTTGATTCTTGACTGACTTGCCTCGTTAAATAAAGGTTAAATAAAAATGTATTTAAAAAGCTGGTTGAGAGAATCTGGCCCAGAGTGCAAAGCTGTCATCAAGGCAAAGGGTGGCTACTTTGAAGAATCTACAATATATTTTGATTTGTTTAACACTTTTTTGGTTACTACATGATTCCATATGTGTTATTTCATAGTGTTGATGTCTTCACTATTATTCTACAATGTAGAAAATAGTAAAAATAAAGAAAAACCCTGGAATGAGAAGGTGTCCAAACGTTTAACTGGTACTGTATATTATACTATATGTACTGTATGTATTTTTAAAATAACTTTTAAAAATACTGTGATTTAAATTATCAGCAGCGCTATTAAGTGGATTTGGTCGTCGTCGTCTGAAACCAGTGAACTTTACATTCTTCAAGAATATGGGCAACATTTTATAGTCATATAATTGGTTAATTAAATATCAATATAGCATTAAAAAAAATAGTTTTCTATATTATTTTCCGAGATGTGAATATTAAGTCGCGACAGACAACCTGGTTCAATTATGTTTCCCGAAGCAACACCAGTTGAGAACCGCTGCGTTAGAACACGGAGTGTCTGTTTACAAGAATGGTTTGCAGAGTCAAGTCGTTTAGCTGAGAAAGCTGATACCAGGAACTGAAAAGACCGGTTCAATCACTGCTGTTTTATATTTTCACTGTAAAAACGTAGAGAAAGTCATCGATTTCCTTCCCAGGAAAATAATCAATTTGTAACTGACCCCGTCTGCCATTAATACACTAAAATCAGGGGTCTGCCATGAGGTTAATACACTAGAATCAGGGGACTGCCATGAGGTTAATACACTAGAATCAGGGGACTGCCATGAGGTTAATACACTGGAATCAGGGGTCTGCCATGAGGTTAGTACACTAGAATCAGGGGACTGCCATGAGGTTAATACACTAGAATCAGGGGACTGCCATGAGGTTAATACACTAGAATCAGGGCTCTGCCATGAGGTTAATACACTAGAATCAGGGGTCTGCCATGAGGTTAGTACACTAGAATCAGGGGTCTGCCATGAGGTTAATACACTGGAATCAGGGGTCTGCCATGAGGTTAATACACTAGAATCAGGGCTCTGCCATGAGGTTAATACACTAGAATCAGGGGTCTGCCATGAGGTTAATATACTGGAATCAGGGGTCTGCCATGAGGTTAATACACTAGAATCAGGGGACTGCCATGAGGTTAATACACTAGAATCAGGGGTCTGCCATGAGGTTAATACACTAGAATCAGGGGTCTGCCATGAGGTTAATACACTAGAATCAGGGGTCTGCCATGAGGTTAATACACTAGAATCAGGGGACTGCCATGAGGTTAATACACTAGAATCAGGGGACTGCCATGAGGTTAATACACTAGAATCAGGGGTCTGCCATGAGGTTAATACACTAGAATCAGGGGTCTGCCATGAGGTTAATACACTAGAATCAGGGGTCTGCCATTAATACACTAGAATCAGGGGTCTGCCATGAGGTTAATACACTAGAATCAGGGGTCTGCCATGAGGTTAATACACTAGAATCAGGGGACTGCCATGAGGTTAATACACTAGAATCAGGGGTCTGCCATGAGGTTAATACACTAGAATCAGGGGTCTGCCATGAGGTTAATACACTAGAATCAGGGGTCTGCCATGAGGTTAATACACTAGAATCATGGGTCTGCCATGAGGTTAATACACTAGAATCAGGGGACTGCCATGAGGTTAATACACTAGAATCAGGGGTCTGCCATGAGGTTAATACACTAGAATCATGGGTCTGCCATGAGGTTAATACACTAGAATCAGGGGACTGCCATGAGGTTAATACACTAGAATCAGGGGTCTGCCATGAGGTTAATACACTAGAATCAGGGGACTGCCATGAGGTTAATACACTAGAATCAGGGGTCTGCCATGAGGTTAATACACTAGAATCAGGGGACTGCCATGAGGTTAATACACTAGAATCAGGGGTCTGCCATGAGGTTAATACACTAGAATCAGGGGACTGCCATGAGGTTAATACACTAGAATCAGGGGTCTGCCATGAGGTTATTAATACACTAGAATCAGGGGTCTGCCATGAGGTTAATACACTAGAATCAGGGGTCTGCCATGAGGTTATTAATACACTAGAATCAGGGGTCTGCCATGAGGTTAATACACTAGAACCAGGGGTCTGCCATGAGGTTAATACACTAGAATCAGGGGTCTGCCATGAGGTTAATACACTGGAATCAGGGGACTGCCATGAGGCCGTTTACTGTAACGAACCAACGGAAGCAGAGGAAATGGAATGAAACGGGGGAGGTTCCTACCCGAATTTGTCCAATAGAAACTCTCGTTTTCATTGTAAAACGTTTTCCATTTGGAGTAAATGGTTTCCGGGTTGCAACGGAGACCGAATAATGAATACACCCCAGGTCACACTTCAACACACAGCCCATCTCCCAGGGGGCCCTCCTAGAGGCCCCGGCAGTCAATCACAACCTGTCAGGTGCCTGATTGGGCTGGGGAGGGGATTGTGGGCGGTTGTCACGGTTACCTCCTCAAAGTTGTCAATCATGAAGAAGATGTTGGGGTAGCTCATCTTAGACTCCTCTCCTTTACTGTCCATGGCGTGTTTACTTGGTGACGCATACACTTGCTGTGATGAGAGAGAGAGGGAGAGAGAAAGTAAGGGAAAGAGAGGGACCAGGAGAGATACAGAGAAAGGGAGAGGAAGGGGGGAAGAGAGAGAGAGAGGAAGGGGGAGAGAGAGAAGAGAGGAAGGGGGAGAGAGAGAAGAGAGGAAGGGGGGGAGAGAGAGAGGAAGGGGGGGAGAGAGAGAGGAAGGGGGGAGAGAGAGAGGAAGGGGGGAGAGAGAGAGGAAGGGGGGGAGAGAGAGAGGAAGGGGGGGAGAGAGAGAGGAAGGGAAAGAGGGACGAGGAGAGAGCGAGAAAGGGTGAGAGAGCGAGAAAGGGTGAGAGAGCGAGAAAGGGTGAGAGAGCGAGAAAGGGGGAGAGAGCGAGAAAGGGGGAGAGAGCGAGAAAGGGGGAGAGAGCGAGAAAGGGGGAGAGAGCGAGAAAGGGGGAGAGAGAGAGAGAGAGAAAGGGGGAGAGAGAGAGAGAGCGAGAAAGGGGGAGAGAGAGAGAGAGAGAGAAAGGGGGAGAGAGAGAGCGAGAAAGGGGGAGAGAGAGCGAGGAAGAGAGAGAAACCGAGAGAGAGAGAGACAAAGCGAGAAAGAGAGAGTTACTGGGTCAGGTTCTGTAGAGGCCCATCTATCCATAGCTACATCAGTAAATCCAATGGGATGTAGTCTGAAGAGTCCTGTCTCTTACCTGAGACTTCTTCCTGTGAATGTGGATGTCTCCTGCGTCTGAGCGCGTGCAGACGGCACACGTCACCACATAGTCCAGCTGATAGGAAAAAAAAAAGAGGTCATGAACTTGGTTTTATTCAACCATATTCTGAACTAGAGTTTCCTGGAAAATTACAAGTGGCCCAGCGGTCTAAGGTACTGCATCGCAGTGCTAGAGGCAATACTACAGACCTGGGTTCATTCAACTGGCAACTGAAGTCAGCCTGCAGACACCCGGCCTGCCACAAGGAGTTGCTAGAGAGCCACGAGCCAAGTAAAGCTCATCGCTCTCTAGCGACTCCTTGTGGCGGGCCGGGTGTCTGCAGGCTGACTTCAGTCGCCAGTTGAACAGTGTTTCCTCCGACACATTGGTGCGGCTGACTTCCGGTTTAGGCTGGCGGGTGTTAAGGAGCGCGGTTTGGCAAGTCATGTTTCAGAGAACGCACGACTCCACCTTCGCCTCCCCGAGCCCGTTTGGGGAGTTGCAACGATGAGACAAGATCGAAATTGGGGAGAATAAGGGGAAAATATTTAATAGATAACATTTTTACACCCAAAGTGTGATGGGTGACAATATTAGGCTATCACTATCAATGACGTGTTATCCTAGTGAATGACGTGTTAGCCCATAGGCCTATATGTTTTGGTTTGAATCACAGCTAAAGATGCCAAATAACAATTAAGCACATTAATCCCCTTTAGAACCAGTGTAAAGCCAAACTGGAATACATAGGCAGCCAAACTGGAATACAGAGACAGCCAAACTGGAATACACAGACAGCCAAACTGGAATACACAGACAGCCAAACTGGAATACATAGACAGCCAAACTGGAATACACAGACAGCCAAACTGGAATACATAGACAGCCAAACTGGAATACATAGACAGCCAAACTGGCCTACATAGACAGCCAAACTGGAATACACAGACAGCCAAACTGGCCTACATAGACAGCCAAACTGGAACACACAGACAGCCAAACTGGCCTACATAGACAGCCAAACTGGAACACACAGACAGCCAAACTGGCCTACATAGACAGCCAAACTGGCCTACATAGACAGCCAAACTGGCCTACATAGACAGCCAAACTGGCCTACATAGACAGCCAAACTGGCCTACATAGACAGCCAAACTGGCCTACATAGACAGCCAAACTGGCCTACATAGACAGCCAAACTGGCCTACATAGACAGCCAAACTGGCCTACATAGACAGCCAAACTGGAATACATAGACAGCCAAACTGGCCTACATAGACAGCCAAACTGGCCTACATAGACAGCCAAACTGGCCTACATAGACAGCCAAACTGGCCTACATAGACAGCCAAACTGGCCTACATAGACAGCCAAACTGGCCTACATAGACAGCCAAACTGGCCTACATAGACAGCCAAACTGGCCTACATAGACAGCCAAACTGGCCTACATAGACAGCCAAACTGGCCTACATAGACAGCCAAACTGGCCTACATAGACAGCCAAACTGGCCTACATAGACAGCCAAACTGGCCTACATAGACAGCCAAACTGGCCTACATAGACAGCCAAACTGGCCTACATAGACAGCCAAACTGGCCTACATAGACAGCCAAACTGGCCTACATAGACAGCCAAACTGGCCTACATAGACAGCCAAACTGGCCTACATAGACAGCCAAACTGGCCTACATAGACAGCCAAACTGGCCTACATAGACAGCCAAACTGGCCTACATAGACAGCCAAACTGGCCTACATAGACAGCCAAACTGGCCTACATAGACAGCCAAACTGGCCTACATAGACAGCCAAACTGGCCTACATAGACAGCCAAACTGGCCTACATAGACAGCCAAACTGGCCTACATAGACAGCCAAACTGGCCTACATAGACAGCCAAACTGGCCTACATAGACAGCCAAACTGGCCTACATAGACAGCCAAACTGGCCTACATAGACACCGTGTCAGTTTCCAGTTTGGGGAAGATCATTTTTCACCATAAAAAATGCCCCTTTATAAGAAAGCATTACACGCAGGAACACTTTTGATACCAGTTGTTTCCCACTAATTAATTGCATTTTGGAACATTTCGTGCTCATAGCCTCCTGCCAGGGGAATGGCTGCCATTTTGGAACATCGTGCTCATAGCCTCCTGCCAGGGGCATTGCTGCCATTTTGGAACATCGTGCTCATAGCCTCCTGCCGGGGGCATGGCTGCCATTTAGGAACATCGTGCTCATAGCCTCCTGCCGGGGGCATTGCTGCCATTTAGGAACATCGTGCTCATAGCCTCCTGCCAGGGGCATTGCTGCCATTTAGGAACATCGTGCTCATAGTCTCCTGCCAGGGGCATTGCTGCCATTTAGGAACATCGTGCTCATAGCCTCCTGCCGGGGGCATTGCTGCCATTTAGGAACATCGTGCTCATAGCCTCCTGCCAGGGGCATTGCTGCCATTTTGGAACATTTCGTGCTCATAGCCTCCTGCCGGGGGCATTGCTGCCATTTAGGAACATCGTGCTCATAGCCTCCTGCCGGGGGCATTGCTGCCATTTAGGAACATCGTGCTCATAGCCTCCTGCCGGGGGCATTGCTGCCATTTAGGAACATCGTGCTCATAGCCTCCTGCCGGGGGCATTGCTGCCATTTAGGAACATCGTGCTCATAGCCTCCTGCCAGGGGCATTGCTGCCATTTAGGAACATCGTGCTCATAGTCTCCTGCCAGGGGCATTGCTGCCATTTAGGAACATCGTGCTCATAGCCTCCTGCCGGGGGCATTGCTGCCATTTAGGAACATCGTGCTCATAGCCTCCTGCCAGGGGCATTGCTGCCATTTTGGAACATTTCGTGCTCATAGCCTCCTGCCGGGGGCATTGCTGCCATTTAGGAACATCGTGCTCATAGCCTCCTGCCGGGGGCATTGCTGCCATTTAGGAACATCGTGCTCATAGCCTCCTGCCGGGGGCATTGCTGCCATTTAGGAACATCGTGCTCATAGCCTCCTGCCGGGGGCATTGCTGCCATTTAGGAACATCGTGCTCATAGCCTCCTGCCAGGGGCATTGCTGCCATTTAGGAACATCGTGCTCATAGTCTCCTGCCAGGGGCATTGCTGCCATTTAGGAACATCGTGCTCATAGCCTCCTGCCGGGGGCATTGCTGCCATTTAGGAACATCGTGCTCATAGCCTCCTGCCAGGGGCATTGCTGCCATTTTGGAACATTTCGTGCTCATAGCCTCCTGCCGGGGGCATTGCTGCCATTTAGGAACATCGTGCTCATAGCCTCCTGCCGGGGGCATTGCTGCCATTTAGGAACATCGTGCTCATAGCCTCCTGCCGGGGGCATTGCTGCCATTTAGGAACATCGTGCTCATAGCCTCCTGCCGGGGGCATTGCTGCCATTTAGGAACATCGTGCTCATAGCCTCCTGCCGGGGGCATTGCTGCCATTTAGGAACATCGTGCTCATAGCCTCCTGCCAGGGGCATTGCTGCCATTTAGGAACATCGTGCTCATAGTCTCCTGCCAGGGGCATTGCTGCCATTTAGGAACATCGTGCTCATAGCCTCCTGCCGGGGGCATTGCTGCCATTTAGGAACATCGTGCTCATAGCCTCCTGCCGGGGGCATTGCTGCCATTTAGGAACATCGTGCTCATAGCCTCCTGCCGGGGGCATTGCTGCCATTTAGGAACATCGTGCTCATAGCCTCCTGCCGGGGGCATTGCTGCCATTTAGGAACATCGTGCTCATAGCCTCCTGCCGGGGGCATTGCTGCCATTTAGGAACATCGTGCTCATAGCCTCCTGCCAGGGGCATTGCTGCCATTTAGGAACATCGTGCTCATAGCCTCCTGCCGGGGGCATTGCTGCCATTTAGGAACATCGTGCTCATAGCCTCCTGCCGGGGGCATTGCTGCCATTTAGGAACATCGTGCTCATAGCCTCCTGCCAGGGGCATTGCTGCCATTTAGGAACATCGTGCTCATAGCCTCCTGCCAGGGGCATTGCTGCCATTTAGGAACATCGTGCTCATAGCCTCCTGCCGGGGGCATTGCTGCCATTTAGGAACATCGTGCTCATAGCCTCCTGCCGGGGGCATTGCTGCCATTTAGGAACATCGTGCTCATAGCCTCCTGCCGGGGGCATTGCTGCCATTTAGGAACATCGTGCTCATAGCCTCCTGCCGGGGGCATTGCTGCCATTTAGGAACATCGTGCTCATAGCCTCCTGCCGGGGGCATTGCTGCCATTTAGGAACATCGTGCTCATAGCCTCCTGCCAGGGGCATTGCTGCCATTTAGGAACATCGTGCTCATAGCCTCCTGCCAGGGGCATTGCTGCCATTTAGGAACATCGTGCTCATAGCCTCCTGCCGGGGGCATTGCTGCCATTTAGGAACATCGTGCTCATAGCCTCCTGCCGGGGGCATTGCTGCCATTTAGGAACATCGTGCTCATAGCCTCCTGCCGGGGGCATTGCTGCCATTTAGGAACATCGTGCTCATAGCCTCCTGCCGGGGGCATTGCTGCCATTTAGGAACATCGTGCTCATAGCCTCCTGCCGGGGGCATTGCTGCCATTTAGGAACATCGTGCTCATAGCCTCCTGCCAGGGGCATTGCTGCCATTTAGGAACATCGTGCTCATAGCCTCCTGCCAGGGGCATTGCTGCCATTTAGGAACATCGTGCTCATAGCCTCCTGCCGGGGGCATTGCTGCCATTTAGGAACATCGTGCTCATAGCCTCCTGCCGGGGGCATTGCTGCCATTTAGGAACATCGTGCTCATAGCCTCCTGCCGGGGGCATTGCTGCCATTTAGGAACATCGTGCTCATAGCCTCCTGCCGGGGGCATTGCTGCCATTTCCTGCCGGGAACATCGTGCTCATAGCCTCCTGCCGGGGGCATTGCTGCCATTTAGGAACATCGTGCTCATAGCCTCCTGCCAGGGGCATTGCTGCCATTTAGGAACATCGTGCTCATAGCCTCCTGCCGGGGGCATTGCTGCCATTTAGGAACATCGTGCTCATAGCCTCCTGCCGGGGGCATTGCTGCCATTTAGGAACATCGTGCTCATAGCCTCCTGCCGGGGGCATTGCTGCCATTTAGGAACATCGTGCTCATAGCCTCCTGCCGGGGGCATTGCTGCCATTTAGGAACATCGTGCTCATAGCCTCCTGCCGGGGGCATTGCTGCCATTTAGGAACATCGTGCTCATAGCCTCCTGCCGGGGGCATTGCTGCCATTTAGGAACATCGTGCTCATAGCCTCCTGCCGGGGGCATTGCTGCCATTTAGGAACATCGTGCTCATAGCCTCCTGCCAGGGGCATTGCTGCCATTTAGGAACATCGTGCTCATAGCCTCCTGCCGGGGGCATTGCTGCCATTTAGGAACATCGTGCTCATAGCCTCCTGCCGGGGGCATTGCTGCCATTTAGGAACATCGTGCTCATAGCCTCCTGCCGGGGGCATTGCTGCCATTTAGGAACATCGTGCTCATAGCCTCCTGCCGGGGGCATTGCTGCCATTTAGGAACATCGTGCTCATAGCCTCCTGCCGGGGGCATTGCTGCCATTTAGGAACATCGTGCTCATAGCCTCCTGCCGGGGGCATTGCTTTCATTTAGGAACATCGTGCTCATAGCCTCCTGCCGGGGGCATTGCTGCCATTTAGGAACATCGTGCTCATAGCCTCCTGCCGGGGGCATTGCTGCCATTTAGGAACATCGTGCTCATAGCCTCCTGCCAGGGGCATTGCTGCCATTTAGGAACATCGTGCTCATAGCCTCCTGCCGGGGGCATTGCTGCCATTTAGGAACATCGTGCTCATAGCCTCCTGCCGGGTGCATTGCTGCCATTTAGGAACATCGTGCTCATAGCCTCCTGCCAGGAACATCGTGCTCATAGCCTCCTGCCCATTTAGGGGCATTGCTGCCATTTAGGAACATCGTGCTCATAGTCTCCTGCCAGGGGCATTGCTGCCATTTAGGAACATCGTGCTCATAGCCTCCTGCCATTTAGGAACATCGTGCCCTGCCGGGGGCATTGCTGCCATTTAGGAACATCGTGCTCATAGTCTCCTGCCAGGGGCATTGCTGCCATTTAGGAACATCGTGCTCATAGCCTCCTGCCGGGGGCATTGCTGCCATTTAGGAACATCGTGCTCATAGCCTCCTGCCGGGGGCATTGCTGCCATTTAGGAACATCGTGCTCATAGCCTCCTGCCGGGGGCATTGCTGCCATTTAGGAACATCGTGCTCATAGCCTCCTGCCGGGGGCATTGCTGCCATTTAGGAACATCGTGCTCATAGCCTCCTGCCAGGGGCATTGCTGCCATTTAGGAACATCGTGCTCATAGCCTCCTGCCAGGGGCATTGCTGCCATTTAGGAACATCGTGCTCATAGCCTCCTGCCGGGGGCATTGCTGCCATTTAGGAACATCGTGCTCATAGCCTCCTGCCGGGGGCATTGCTGCCATTTAGGAACATCGTGCTCATAGCCTCCTGCCGGGGGCATTGCTGCCATTTAGGAACATCGTGCTCATAGCCTCCTGCCGGGGGCATTGCTTTCATTTAGGAACATCGTGCTCATAGCCTCCTGCCGGGGGCATTGCTGCCATTTAGGAACATCGTGCTCATAGCCTCCTGCCGGGGGCATTGCTGCCATTTAGGAACATCGTGCTCATAGCCTCCTGCCAGGGGCATTGCTGCCATTTAAGAACATCGTGCTCATAGCCTCCTGCCGGGGGCATTGCTGCCATTTAGGAACATCGTGCTCATAGCCTCCTGCCGGGGGCATTGCTGCCATTTAGGAACATCGTGCTCATAGCCTCCTGCCAGGGGCATTGCTGCCATTTAGGAACATCGTGCTCATAGCCTCCTGCCGGGGGCATTGCTGCCATTTAGGAACATCGTGCTCATAGCCTCCTACCGGGGGCATTGCTGCCATTTAGGAACATCGTGCTCATAGCCTCCTGCCGGGGGCATTGCTGCCATTTAGGAACATCGTGCTCATAGCCTCCTGCCGGGGGCATTGCTGCCATTTAGGAACATTGTGCTCATAGCCTCCTGCCAGGGGCATTGCTGCCATTTAGGAACATCGTGCTCATAGCCTCCTGCCGGGGGCATGGCTGCCATTTAGGAACATCGTGCTCATAGCCTCCTGCCGGGGGCATGGCTGCCATTTAGGAACATCGTGCTCATAGCCTCCTGCCGGGGGCATGGCTGCCATTTAGGAACATCGTGCTCATAGCCTCCTGCCGGGGGCATTGCTGCCATTTAGGAACATCGTGCTCATAGCCTCCTGCCGGGGGCATTGCTGCCATTTAGGAACATCGTGCTCATAGCCTCCTGCCGGGGGCATGGCTGCCATTTAGGAACATCGTGCTCATAGCCTCCTGCCGGGGGCATGGCTGCCATTTAGGAACATCGTGCTCATAGCCTCCTGCCGGGGGCATTGCTGCCATTTAGGAACATCGTGCTCATAGCCTCCTGCCGGGGGCATGGCTGCCATTTAGGAACATCGTGCTCATAGCCTCCTGCCGGGGGCATTGCTGCCATTTAGGAACATCGTGCTCATAGCCTCCTGCCGGGGGCATTGCTGCCATTTAGGAACATCGTGCTCATAGCCTCCTGCCGGGGGCATTGCTGCCATTTAGGAACATTGTGCTCATAGCCTCCTGCCGGGGGCATTGCTGCCATTTAGGAACATCGTGCTCATAGCCTCCTGCCGGGGGCATTTCTGCCATTTAGGAACATCGTGCTCATAGCCTCCTGCCGGGGGCATTGCTGCCATTTAGGAACATCGTGCTCATAGCCTCCTGCCGGGTGCATGGCTGCCATTTAGGAACATCGTGCTCATAGCCTCCTGCCGGGGGCATGGCTGCCATTTAGGAACATCGTGCTCATAGCCTCCTGCCGGGGGCATTGCTGCCATTTAGGAACATCGTGCTCATAGCCTCCTGCCGGGGGCATTGCTGCCATTTAGGAACATCGTGCTCATAGCCTCCTGCCGGGGGCATTGCTGCCATTTAGGAACATCGTGCTCATAGCCTCCTGCCGGGGGCATTGCTGCCATTTAGGAACATCGTGCTCATAGCCTCCTGCCGGGGGCATTGCTTCCATTTAGTAACATTGTGCTCATAGCCTCCTGCCGGGGGCATGGCTGCCATTTAGGAACATCGTGCTCATAGCCTCCAGCCAGGGGCATTGCTGCCATTTAGGAACATCGTGCTCATAGCCTCCTGCCGGGGGCATTGCTGCCATTTAGGAACATCGTGCTCATAGCCTCCTGCCGGGGGCATTGCTGCCATTTAGGAACATTGTGCTCATAGCCTCCTGCCGGGGGCATTGCTGCCATTTAGGAACATCGTGCTCATAGCCTCCTGCCGGGGGCATTGCTGCCATTTAGGAACATTGTGCTCATAGCCTCCTGCCGGGGGCATTGCTGCCATTTAGGAACATCGTGCTCATAGCCTCCTGCCAGGGGCATTGCTGCCATTTAGGAACATCGTGCTCAAAGCCTCCTGCCAGGGGCATTGCTGCCATTTAGGAACATCGTGCTCATAGCCTCCTGCCGGGGGCATTGCTGCCATTTAGGAACATCGTGCTCATAGCCTGTGAGGTGGACCCAAGATGGCTGCTAGAAGGACCCAAGATGGCTGCTAGAAGGACCCAAGATGGCTGCTAGAAGGACCCAAGATGGCTGCTAGAAGGACCCAAGATGGCTGCTAGAAGGACCCGATCACGTGACGGGCAATGGCTAATAAAAATGTGGATATCTGAGAGAGCCATGTGAGTGGGTCGGCCTGGTTAGTACTGGGACGGGAGACAGCCTGTTCAGGGTCGGCCTGGTTAGTACTGGGACGGGAGACAGCCTGTTCAGGGTCGGGCCTGGTTAGTACTGGGACGGCCTGTTCAGGGTCGGGCCTGGTTAGTACTGGGACGGGAGACAACCTGCTCAGGGTCGGGCCTGGATAGTACTGGGACAACCTGTTCAGGGTCGGGCCTGGTTAGTACTGGGACAACCTGTTCAGGGTCGGGCCTGGATAGTACTGGGACAACCTGTTCAGGGTCGGGCCTGGATAGTACTGGGACGGGAGACAGCCTGTTCAGGGTCGGGCCTGGATAGTACTGGGACAACCTGTTCAGGGTCGGGCCTGGTTAGTACTGGGACGGGAGACAACCTGTTCAGGGTCGGCCTGGTTAGTACTGGGACGGGAGGCAACCTGTTCGGGGTCAGGCCTGGTTAGTACTGGGACAGCCTGTTCAGGGTCGGGCCTGGATAGTACTGGGACGGGAGGCAACCTGTTCAGGGTCGGCCTGGTTAGTACTGGGACAGCCTGTTCAGGGTCGGCCTGGTTAGTACTGGGACGGGAGACAACCTGTTCAGGGTCGGCCTGGTTAGCACTGGGACGGGAGGCAACCTGTTCAGGGTCGGGCCTGGTTAGTACTGGGACAGCCTGTTCAGGGTCGGGCCTGGATAGTATTGGGACGGGAGGCAACCTGTTCAGGGTCGGCCTGGTTAGTACTGGGACAGCCTGTTCAGGGTCGGGCCTGGATAGTACTGGGACGGGAGGCAACCTGTTCAGGGTCGGGCCTGGTTAGTACTGGGACGGGAGACAGCCTGTTCAGGGTCAGGCCTGGTTAGTACTGGGACAGGAGACAGCCTGTTCAGGGTCGGCCTGGTTAGTACTGGGACGGGAGACAACCTGTTCAGGGTCGGGCCTGGTTAGTACTGGGACGGGAGACAGCCTGTTCAGGGTCGGCCTGGTTAGTACTGGGACGGCCTGTTCAGGGTCGGGCCTGGTTAGTACTGGGACGGGAGACAGCCTGTTAAGGGTCGGCCTGGTTAGTACTGGGACGGGAGACAGCCTGTTCAGGGTCGGGCCTGGATAGTACTGGGACAACCTGTTCAGGGTCGGTCCTGGTTAGTACTGGGACGGGAGACAACCTGTTCAGGGTCGGCCTGGTTAGTACTGGGACGGGAGGCAACCTGTTCAGGGTCGGGCCTGGTTAGTACTGGGACAGCCTGTTCAGGGTCGGGCCTGGATAGTACTGGGACGGGAGGCAACCTGTTCAGGGTCGGCCTGGTTAGTACTGGGACAGCCTGTTCAGGGTCGGGCCTGGATAGTACTGGGACGGGAGGCAACCTGTTCAGGGTCGGGCCTGGTTAGTACTGGGACAGGAGACAGCCTGTTCAGGGTCGGCCTGGTTAGTACTGGGACAGGAGACAGCCTGTTCAGGGTCGGCCTGGTTAGTACTGGGACGGGAGACAGCCTGTTCAGGGTCGGCCTGGTTAGTACTGGGACGGGAGACAACCTGTTCAGGGTCGGCCTGGTTAGTACTGGGACGGGAGACAGCCTGTTCAGGGTCGGCCTGGTTAGTACTGGGACGGCCTGTTCAGGGTCGGGCCTGGTTAGTACTGGGACGGGAGACAGCCTGTTAAGGGTCGGCCTGGTTAGTACTGGGACAGGAGACAGCCTGTTCAGGGTCGGGCCTGGATAGTACTGGGACGGGAGGCAACCTGTTCAGGGTCGGGCCTGGTTAGTACTGGGACGGGAGGCAACCTGTTCAGGGTCGGGCCTGGTTAGTACTGGGACGGGAGGCAACCTGTTCAGGGTCGGGCCTGGTTAGTACTGGGACAGGAGACAGCCTGGGAATGAGCATGTTGTCATACCAACCTTCATTAAGATCAGATTCAGGTAAACACTCTCCTCCCAGTCGATGTCAGGTTCTCCTAAACCTGGAAGCTTCTTAGAGTCTCTCCTGTACACCTCCACATCTACCTGGAATACAGAGATATATACATTATATAATCATATTCCACATCTACCTGGAAAATACAGACGTGACAATTACACTGAATTATCCCACCTACAATACACAACACCGCCCTTCACTATTTGAACACTGTAGTCTCTTTGCTGCTGACTTCCAGTGTGATGATCATATAGTCTGGTTGTATAGAAATGTCCTGATGCAGCACACAGAGTGCAGGTTAAATCAACCCTGGCTATACTCCAGGACAGCTCCTTAGCTCAGCTACATCTCACCCTTCAACGACCCCCAGCCACAGCTCACCCTTCAACGACCCCCAGCCACATCTCACCCTTCAACGACCTCCGGCCCAGCCACATCTCACCCTTCAACGACCCCCGGCACAACCACATCTCACACTTCAACGACCTCCAGCCACATCTCACCCTTCAACGACCTCCGGCCCAGCCACATCTCACCCTTCAACGACCCCCGGCACAACCACATCTCACCCTTCAACGACCCCCAGCCCAACCACATCACACCCTTCAACGACCCCCAGCCACATCTCACCCTTCAACGACACCCAGCCACATCTCACCCTTCAACGACACCCAGCCACATCTCAACCTTCAACGACACCCAGCCACATCTCACCCTTCAACGACCTCCGGCCCAGCCACATCTCACCCTTCAACAACCCCCAGCCACATCTCAACCTTCAACGACCCCCAGCCACATCTCACCCTTCAACGACCTCCGGCCCAGCCACATCTCACCCTTCAACGACCCCCGGCACAACCACATCTCACCCTTCAACGACCTCCAGCCACATCTCACCCTTCAACGACCTCCAGCCCAGCCACATCTCACCCTTCAACGACCTCCAGCCCAGCCACATCTTACCCTTCAACGACCCCCAGCCCAGCCACATCTTACCCTTCAACGACCCCCAGCCCAGCCACATCACACCCTTCAACGACCCCCAGCCCAAACACATCACACCCTTCAACGACCCCCAGCCACATCTCACCCTTCAACGACCCCCAGCCACATCTCACCCTTCAACGACCCCCAGCCACATCTTACCCTTCAACGACCCCCAGCCCAGCCACATCACACCCTTCAACGACCCCCAGCCACATCTCACCCTTCAACGACCCCCAGCCACATCTCACCCTTCAACGACCCCCAGCCACATCTCACCCTTCAACGACCCCCAGCCACATCTCACCCTTCAACGACCCCCAGCCACATCTCACCCTTCAACGACCCCCAGCCACATCTCACCCTTCAACGACCCCCAGCCACATCTCACCCTTCAACGACCCCCAGCCACATCTCACCCTTCAACGACCCCCAGCCACATCTCACCCTTCAACGACCTCCGGCCCAGCCACATCTCACCCTTCAACGACCTCGGGCCCAGCCACATCTCACCCTTCAACGACCTCCGGCCCAGCCACATCTCACCCTTCAACGACCTCCGGCCCAGCCACATCTCACCCTTCGACGAACTCCGGCCGAGCCACATCTCACCCTTCGACGAACTCCGGCCCAGCCACATCTCTCCCTTCAACGACCTACGGCCCAGCCACATCTCACCCTTCAACGACCTCCGGCCCAGCCACATCTCACCCTTCAACGACCCCCAGCCACATCTCAACCTTCAACGACCCCCAGCCACATCTCACCCTTCAACGACCCCCAGCCACATCTCACCCTTCAACGACCTCCAGCCACATCTCACCCTTCAACGACCCCCAGTCACATCTCACCCTTCAACGACCTCCGGCCCAGCCACATCTCACCCTTCAACGACCTCCGGCCCAGCCACATCTCACCCTTCAACGACCTCCGGCCCAGCCACATCTCACCCTTCAACGACCTCCGGCCCAGCCACATCTCACCCTTCAACGAACTCCGGCCCAGCCACATCTAACCCTTCAACGAACTCCGGCCCAGCCACATCTCACCCTTCAACGACCCCCAGCCCAACCACATCACAACCTTCAACGACCCCCAGCCACATCTCACCCTTCAACGACCCCCAGCCACATCTCACCCTTCAACAACCCCCAGCCCAACCACATCTCCCCTTCAACGACCCCCAGCCACATCTCACCCTTCAACAACCCCCAGCCACATCTCAACCTTCAACGACACCCAGCCACATCTCAACCTTCAACGACCTCCGGCCCAGCCACATCTCACCCTTCAACAACCCCCAGCCACATCTCAACCTTCAACGACCCCCAGCCACATCTCACCCTTCAACGACCTCCGGCCCAGCCACATCTCACCCTTCAACGACCCCCGGCATAACCACATCTCACCCTTCAACGACCTCCAGCCCAGCCACATCTCACCCTTCAACGACCTCCAGCCCAGCCACATCTTACCCTTCAACGACCCCCAGCCCAGCCACATCTCACCCTTCAACGACCTCCGGCCCAGCCACATCTCACCCTTCAATGACCTCCGGCCCAGCCACATCTCACCCTTCAACGAACTCCGGCCCAGCCACATCTCACCCTTCAACGACCCCCAGCCACATCTCACCCTTCAACGACCAGCAGCCACATCTCACCCTTCAACGACCCCCAGCCACATCTCACCCTTCAACGACCCCCAGCCACATCTCACCCTTCAACGACACCCAGCCACATCTCACCCTTCAACGACCCCCAGCCACATCTCACCCTTCAACGACCCCCAGCCACATCTCACCCTTCAACGACCTCCGGCCCAGCCACATCTCACCCTTCAACGACCCCCGGCACAACCACATCTCACACTTCAACGACCTCCAGCCACATCTCACCCTTCAACGACCTCCAGCCCAGCCACATCTCACCCTTCAACGACCTCCAGCCCAGCCACATCTCACCCTTCAACGACCCCCAGCCCAGCCACATCTCACCCTTCAACGACCCCCAGCCCAACCACATCACACCCTTCAACGACCCCCAGCCACATCTCACCCTTCAACGACCCCCAGCCACATCTCACCCTTCAACGACCCCCAGCCACATCTCACCCTTCAACGACCCCAGCCACATCTCACCCTTCAACGACCCCCAGCCACATCTCACCCTTCAACGACCCCCAGCCACATCTCACCCTTCAACGACCCCCAGCCACATCTCACCCTTCAACGACCCCCAGCCACATCTCACCCTTCAACGACCCCCAGCCACATCTCACCCTTCAACGACCCCCAGCCACATCTCACCCTTCAACGACCCCCAGCCACATCTCACCCTTCAACGAACCCCAGCCACATCTCACCCTTCAACGACCTCCAGCCCAGCCACATCTCACCCTTCAACGACCTCCAGCCCAGCCACATCTCACCCTTCAAAGACCCCCAGCCAAGCCACATCTCACCCTTCAACGACCCCCAGCCACATCTCACCCTTCAACGACCTCCAGTCCAGCCACATCTCACCCTTCAACGACCTCCGGCCCAGCCACATCTCACCCTTCAACGACCTCCGGCCCAGCCACATCTCACCCTTCAACGACCTCCGGCCCAGCCACATCTCACCCTTCAACGACCTCCGGCCCAGCCACATCTCACCCTTCAACGACCTCCGGCCCAGCCACATCTCACCCTTCAACGACCTCCGGCCCAGCCACATCTCACCCTTCAACGACCTCCGGCCCAGCCACATCTCACCCTTCAACGACCTCCGGCCCAGCCACATCTCAGCCTTCAACGACCTCCGGCCCAGCCACATCTCACCCTTCAACGACCTCCGGCCCAGCCACATCTCACCCTTCAACGACCTCCGGCCCAGCCACATCTCACCCTTCAACGACCTCCGGCCCAGCCACATCTCACCCTTCAAAGACCCCAGCCAAGCCACATCTCACCCTTCAACGACCCCCAGCCACATCTCACCCTTCAACGACCTCCAGCCCAGCCACATCTCACCCTACAACGACCTCCAGGCACATCTCACCCTTCAACGACCTCCGGCCCAGCCACATATCTCCCTTCAACGACCTCCGGCCCAGCCACATCTCACCCTTCAACGACCTCCGGCCCAGCCACATCTCACCCTTCAACGACCTCCGGCCCAGCCACATCTCACCCTTCAACGACCTCCGGCCCAGCCACATCTCACCCTTCAACGACCTCCGGCCCAGCCACATCTCACCCTTCAACGAACCCCGGCCCAGCCACATCTCACCCTTCAACGACCTCCAGCCCAGCCACATCTCACCATTCAACGACCTCCAGCCCAGCCACATCTCACCATTCAACGACCTCCAGCCCAGCCACATCTCACCCTTCAACGACCTCCAGCCCAGCCACATCTCACCATTCAACGACCTCCAGCCCAGCCACATCTCACCCTTCAACGACCTCCGGCCCAGCCACATCTCACCATTCAACGACCTCCGGCCCAGCCACATCTCACCCTTCAACGACCTCCGGCCCAGCCACATCTCACCCTTCAACGACCTCCAGCCCAGCCACATCTCACCCTTCAACGACCTCCAGCCCAGCCACATCTCACCCTTCAACGACCTCCAGCCCAGCCACATCTCACCATTCAACGACCTCCAGCCCAGCCACATCTCACCCTTCAACGACCTCCGGCCCAGCCACATCTCACCCTTCAACGAACTCCGGCCCAGCCACATCTCACCCTTCAACGACCTCCGGCCCAGCCACATCTCACACTTCAACGACCTCCAGCCACATCTCACCCTTCAGCGACCTCCAGCACAGCCACATCTCACCCTTCAACGACCCCCAGCCCAACCACATCACACCCTTCAACGACCCCCAGCCACATCTCACCCTTCAACGACCCCCAGCCACATCTCACCCTTCAACGACCCCCAGCCACATCTCACCCTTCAACGACCCCCAGCCACATCTCACCCTTCAACGACCCCCAGCCACATCTCACCCTTCAACGACCCCCAGCCACATCTCACCCTTCAACGACCCCCAGCCACATCTCACCCTTCAACGACCCCCAGCCACATCTCACCCTTCAACGACCCCCAGCCACATCTCCCCTTCAACGACCCCCAGCCACATCTCACCCTTCAACAACCCAGAGCCACATCTCAACCTTCAACGACACCCAGCCACATCTCAACCTTCAACGACCCCCAGCCACATCTCACCCTTCAACGACCTCCGGCCCAGCCACATCTCACCCTTCAACGACCCCCGGCATAACCACATCTCACCCTTCAACGACCTCCAGCCCAGCCACATCTTACCCCTCAACGACCTCCGGCCCAGCCACATCTCACCCTTCAACGACCCCCGGCATAACCACATCTCACCCTTCAACGACCTCCAGCCCAGCCACATCTTACCCTTCAACGACCCCCAGCCACATCTCACCCTTCAACGACCAGCAGCCACATCTCACCCTTCAACGACCCCCAGCCACATCTCACCCTTCAACGACCTCCAGCCCAGCCACATCTCACCATTCAACAACCCCCAGCCCAACCACATCTCACCCTTCAACGACCCCCAGCCACATCTCACCCTTCAACAACCCCCAGCCACATCTCACCCTTCAACGACACCCAGCCACATCTCACCCTTCAACGACCCCCAGCCACATCTCACCCTTCAACGACCCCCAGCCACATCTCACCCTTCAACGACCCCCAGCCACATCTCACCCTTCAACGACCTCCGGCCCAGCCACATCTCACCCTTCAACGACCCCCGGCACAACCACATCTCACACTTCAACGACCTCCAGCCACAGCTCACCCTTCAACGACCTCCAGCCCAGCCACATCTCACCCTTCAACGACCTCCAGCCCAGCCACATCTCACCCTTCAACGACCTCCAGCCCAGCCACATCTCACCCTTCAACGACCCCCAGCCCAGCCACATCTCACCCTTCAACGACCCCCCAGCCCAACCTCATCACACCCTTCAACGACCCCCAGCCACATCTCACCCTTCAACGACCCCCAGCCACATCTCACCCTTCAACGACCCCCAGCCACATCTCACCCTTCAACGACCCCCAGCCACATCTCACCCTTCAACGACCCCCAGCCACATCTCACCCTTCAACGACCCCCCAGCCACATCTCACCCTTCAACAACCCCCAGCCACATCTCACCCTTCAACGACCCCCAGCCACATCTCACCCTTCAACGACCCCCAGCCACATCTCACCCTTCAACGAACCCCAGCCACATCTCACCCTTCAACGAACCCCAGCCACATCTCACCCTTCAACGAACCCCAGCCACATCTCACCCTTCAACGACCTCCAGCCCAGCCACATCTCACCCTTCAAAGACCCCCAGCCAAGCCACATCTCACCCTTCAACGACCCCCAGCCACATCTCACCCTTCAACGACCTCCAGTCCAGCCACATCTCACCCTTCAACGACCTCCGGCCCAGCCACATCTCACCCTTCAACGACCTCCGGCCCAGCCACATCTCACCCTTCAACGACCTCCGGCCCAGCCACATCTCACCCTTCAACGACCTCCGGCCCAGCCACATCTCACCCTTCAATGACCTCCGGCCCAGCCACATCTCACCCTTCAACGACCTCCGGCCCAGCCACATCTCACCCTTCAACGACCTCCGGCCCAGCCACATCTCACCCTTCAACGACCTCCGGCCGAGCCACATCTCACCCTTCAACGACCTCCGGCCCAGCCACATCTCACCCTTCAACGACCTCCAGCCCAGCCACATCTCACCCTTCAAAGACCCCAGCCAAGCCACATCTCACCCTTCAACGACCCCCAGCCACATCTCACCCTTCAACGACCTCCAGCCCAGCCACATCTCACCCTACAACGAC
>NW_027258126.1:75000-121298 GCF_045791955.1 Oncorhynchus clarkii lewisi | reverse complement strand
TGTGTTTCTGTGTCTCTCTGGACAGACCCTGGTCTGCAGTGTGTCTCTCTGGACAGACCCTGGTCTGCAGTGTGTCTCTGTGTCTCTCTGGACAGACCCTGGTCTGCAGTGTGTTTCTGTGTCTCTCTGGACAGACCCTGGTCTGCAGTGTGTCTCTGTGTCTCTCTGGACAGACCCTGGTCTGCAGTGTGTCTCTGTGTCTCTCTGGACAGACCCTGGTCTGCAGTGTGTCTCTGTGTCTCTCTGGACAGACCCTGGTCTGCAGTGTGTTTCTGTGTCTCTCTGGACAGACCCTGGTCTGCAGTGTGTCTCTCTGGACAGACCCTGGTCTGCAGTGTGTTTCTGTCTCTCTGGACAGACCCTGGTCTGCAGTGTGTCTCTGTGTCTCTCTGGACAGACCCTGGTCTGCAGTGTGTCTCTCTGGACAGACCCTGGTCTGCAGTGTGTCTCTGTCTCTCTCTGGACAGACCCTGGTCTGCAGTGTGTCTCTGTGTCTCTCTGGACAGACCCTGGTCTGCAGTGTGTCTCTCTCTGGACAGACCCTGGTCTGCAGTGTGTCTCTCTCTGGACAGACCCTGGTCTGCAGTGTGTCTCTCTGGACAGACCCTGGTCTGCAGTGTGTCTCTGTGTCTCTCTGGACAGACCCTGGTCTGCAGTGTGTCTCTCTGGACAGACCCTGGTCTGCAGTGTGTTTCTGTCTCTCTGGACAGACCCTGGTCTGCAGTGTGTCTCTGTGTCTCTGGACAGACCCTGGTCTGCAGTGTGTTTCTGTCTCTCTGGACAGACCCTGGTCTGCAGTGTGTCTCTCTGGACAGACCCTGGTCTGCAGTGTGTCTCTCTGGACAGACCCTGGTCTGCAGTGTGTCTCTGTGTCTCTCTGGACAGACCCTGGTCTGCAGTGTGTTTCTGTGTCTCTCTGGACAGACCCTGGTCTGCAGTGTGTGTGTGTGTTTGTGTCTCTCTGGACAGACCCTGGTCTGCAGTGTGTCTCTCTGGACAGACCCTGGTCTGCAGTGTGTTTCTGTCTCTCTGGACAGACCCTGGTCTGCAGTGTGTCTCTGTGTCTCTCTGGACAGACCCTGGTCTGCAGTGTGTCTCTCTGGACAGACCCTGGTCTGCAGTGTGTTTCTGTCTCTCTGGACAGACCCTGGTCTGCAGTGTGTCTCTGTGTCTCTCTGGACAGACCCTGGTCTGCAGTGTGTCTCTCTGGACAGACCCTGGTCTGCAGTGTGTCTCTGTCTCTCTCTGGACAGACCCTGGTCTGCAGTGTGTCTCTGTGTCTCTCTGGACAGACCCTGGTCTGCAGTGTGTCTCTCTCTGGACAGACCCTGGTCTGCAGTGTGTCTCTCTCTGGACAGACCCTGGTCTGCAGTGTGTCTCTCTGGACAGACCCTGGTCTGCAGTGTGTCTCTGTGTCTCTCTGGACAGACCCTGGTCTGCAGTGTGTCTCTCTGGACAGACCCTGGTCTGCAGTGTGTTTCTGTGTCTCTCTGGACAGACCCTGGTCTGCAGTGTGTCTCTCTGGACAGACCCTGGTCTGCAGTGTGTTTCTGTCTCTCTGGACAGACCCTGGTCTGCAGTGTGTCTCTGTGTCTCTGGACAGACCCTGGTCTGCAGTGTGTCTCTCTGGACAGACCCTGGTCTGCAGTGTGTCTCTGTGTCTCTCTGGACAGACCCTGGTCTGCAGTGTGTCTCTCTGGACAGACCCTGGTCTGCAGTGTGTCTCTGTGTCTCTCTGGACAGACCCTGGTCTGCAGTGTGTCTCTCTGGACAGACCCTGGTCTGCAGTGTGTCTCTCTGGACAGACCCTGGTCTGCAGTGTGTCTCTCTGGACAGACCCTGGTCTGCAGTGTGTCTCTGTGTCTCTCTGGACAGACCCTGGTCTGCAGTGTGTCTCTGTGTCTCTCTGGACAGATCCTGGTCTGCAGTGTGTCTCTGTGTCTCTCTGGACAGACCCTGGTCTGCAGTGTGTCTCTGTGTCTCTCTGGACAGACCCTGGTCTGCAGTGTGTCTCTGTGTCTCTCTGGACAGACCCTGGTCTGCAGTGTGTCTCTGTGTCTCTCTGGACAGACCCTGGTCTGCAGTGTGTGTGTGTGTTTGTGTCTCTCTGGACAGACCCTGGTCTGCAGTGTGTCTCTGTGTCTCTCTGGACAGACCCTGGTCTGCAGTGTGTCTCTCTCTGGACAGACCCTGGTCTGCAGTGTGTTTCTGTGTCTCTCTGGACAGACCCTGGTCTGCAGTGTGTGTGTGTGTTTGTGTCTCTCTGGACAGACCCTGGTCTGCAGTGTGTCTCTCTGGACAGACCCTGGTCTGCAGTGTGTTTCTGTCTCTCTGGACAGACCCTGGTCTGCAGTGTGTCTCTGTGTCTCTCTGGACAGACCCTGGTCTGCAGTGTGTCTCTCTGGACAGACCCTGGTCTGCAGTGTGTTTCTGTCTCTCTGGACAGACCCTGGTCTGCAGTGTGTCTCTGTGTCTCTCTGGACAGACCCTGGTCTGCAGTGTGTCTCTCTGGACAGACCCTGGTCTGCAGTGTGTCTCTGTCTCTCTCTGGACAGACCCTGGTCTGCAGTGTGTCTCTGTGTCTCTCTGGACAGACCCTGGTCTGCAGTGTGTCTCTCTCTGGACAGATCCTGGTCTGCAGTGTGTCTCTCTCTGAACAGACCCTGGTCTGCAGTGTGTCTCTCTCTGGACAGACCCTGGTCTGCAGTGTGTCTCTGTGTCTCTCTGGACAGACCCTGGTCTGCTGTGTCTCTCTGGACAGACCCTGGTCTGCAGTGTGTTTCTGTGTCTCTCTGGACAGACCCTGGTCTGCAGTGTGTCTCTCTGGACAGACCCTGGTCTGCAGTGTGTTTCTGTCTCTCTGGACAGACCCTGGTCTGCAGTGTGTCTCTGTGTCTCTGGACAGACCCTGGTCTGCAGTGTGTCTCTCTGGACAGACCCTGGTCTGCAGTGTGTCTCTGTGTCTCTCTGGACAGACCCTGGTCTGCAGTGTGTCTCTCTGGACAGACCCTGGTCTGCAGTGTGTCTCTGTGTCTCTCTGGACAGACCCTGGTCTGCAGTGTGTCTCTCTGGACAGACCCTGGTCTGCAGTGTGTCTCTCTGGACAGACCCTGGTCTGCAGTGTGTCTCTCTGGACAGACCCTGGTCTGCAGTGTGTCTCTGTGTCTCTCTGGACAGACCCTGGTCTGCAGTGTGTCTCTGTGTCTCTCTGGACAGATCCTGGTCTGCAGTGTGTCTCTGTGTCTCTCTGGACAGACCCTGGTCTGCAGTGTGTCTCTGTGTCTCTCTGGACAGACCCTGGTCTGCAGTGTGTCTCTGTGTCTCTCTGGACAGACCCTGGTCTGCAGTGTGTCTCTGTGTCTCTCTGGACAGACCCTGGTCTGCAGTGTGTGTGTGTGTTTGTGTCTCTCTGGACAGACCCTGGTCTGCAGTGTGTCTCTGTGTCTCTCTGGACAGACCCTGGTCTGCAGTGTGTTTGTGTGTTTGTGTCTCTCTCTCTGGCTAGACCCTGGTCTGCAGTGTGTGTGTGTGTTTGTGTCTCTCTCTCTGGCCAGACCCTGGTCTGCAGTGTGTTTGTGTGTTTGTGTCTCTCTCTCTGGC
This sequence comes from Oncorhynchus clarkii lewisi, assembly GCF_045791955.1. Classification (NCBI taxonomy): domain Eukaryota; kingdom Metazoa; phylum Chordata; class Actinopteri; order Salmoniformes; family Salmonidae; genus Oncorhynchus; species Oncorhynchus clarkii. Next base: position 117,698 of record NW_027258126.1, on the reverse strand, counting down.
CAGACCCTGGTCTGCAGTGTGTTTGTGTCTAGGGGACATGATGTCATTGCTAATAGCAGTTGGTTGTTAAGTTATGTTATATTCCAACCCTTCCCTTCTCTCTCTCTCTTTCTCTCTCTCTCTCTCTCTCTCTCTCCCTCTCTCTCTCTCTCTCTCTCTCTCTCTCTCTCTCTCTCACTCTCTCTCTTCCCCCCCCCCCCTCTCTCTCTCTCTCAATTCAATTCAATCCCGTTTCAATTTAACTTCAGTTTCATTTCAATGTAATTTCAATTCAAGGGTTTTATTGTCACGGGAAACACATGTCGCCAAAGCAAGTGAAATAGATAATAAACAATGAAATGAACAGTAAACATTACACTCACAGAAGTTCCAAAAGAATAAAGACATTTTAAATGTCATATAATGTCTATATACAGTGTTGTAATGATGTGCAAATAGTTGAAGTACACAAGGGAAAATAAAGAAGCATAATAGAGACTCTGGGTGGGTTGAGGTCAGTGAACTGACTGTGAAAGCTCTGAGAGACGCTGGGTTGAGGTCAGTGGGCTGACAGTGAACGCTCTGAGAGACTCTGGGTTGAGGTCAGTGGACTGACTGTGAACGCTCTGAGAGACGCTGGGTTGAGGTCAGTGGGCTGACTGTGAACGCTCTGAGAGACTCTGGATTGAGGTCAGTGGGCTGACAGTGAACGCTCTGAGAGACTCTGGGTTGAGGTCAGTGGGCTGACTGTGAACGCTCTGAGAGAATCTGGGTTGAGGTCAGTGGGCTGACTGTGAACGCTCTGAGAGACTCTGGGTTGAGGTCAGTGGGCTGACTGTGAACGCTCTGATAGACTCTGGGTGGAGGTCAGTGGGCTGACTGTGAACGCTCTGAGAGACTCTGGGTTGAGGTCAGTGGGCTGACTGTGAACGCTCTGAGAGACTCTGGGTTGAGGTCAGTGGGCTGACTGTGAACGCTCTGAGAGACTCGGGGTTGAGGTCAGTGGACTGACTGTGAACGCTCTGAGAGACTCTGGGTTGAGGTCAGTGGGCTGACTGTGAACGCTCTGAGAGACTCTGGGTTGAGGTCAGTGGGCTGATTGTGAACGCTCTGAGAGACTCTGGGTTGAGGTCAGTGGGCTGATTGTGAACGCTCTGAGAGACTCTGGGTTGAGGTCAGTGATAAAGTAGTCTACAGTACTACTGCCTAGAGATGAGCTATATATTCCCTATATAGGGCACTACTTTATAGCACCCTATTCCCTATATAGTGCACTACTTTAGACCAGAGCCCTATTCCCTATATAGTGCACTAGTTTAGACCAGAGCCCTATTCCCTATATAGTACACTACTTTAGACCAGAGTACTTTTGGGATACACATTCTGTTGTTTTCTCTGCCTGGTGGAAGATGAGGGAAGAGGAGGGGAGGAGGGAGGAGGATTGGAACGTCTGACGTTCTCACTTGGAGAGAGAAAACACATTTTCTGGGGTTAGTTTCTCTCTTTTAACATTCCATTCAATTCAAGGGCCTTTATTGTCATGGGAAACATGTGTTTACATCGCCAAAGCAATGAAGTAGATCATAAACAAAAGTATTATATATATACAGTGTTGTAACGATGTACAAATGGTTAACATCTCTACGTCTTTGGTGTTAGCAGCTGTTATTTTTACTCTAGACAGATCACACACACACACACACACACACACACACACACACACACACACACACACACACACACACACACACACACACACACACACACACACACACACTCTCTCAGTCCCCCACCTACAGTGAGCTGTTAGACACACAGAACTGAAATAGGCCAACAGGTCAGAGGTGTGAGGTTACTGTCACATCCAGGCTCTTGTTACCTTCCCACTTTCCTCTGGGTGTGTGTGTGTGTGTGTGTTTGTCCTGGTATGTGGGCTTGTTGCAGCAGTAGTGGAGCTTGACTTGTAATTTAGTCCCAGAATGCAACATGTTTTTATGCATTGTTTGTCCTCACTTGGCCCACTGTGTGTGTGTGTGTGTATGTGTGTGTGTGTGTGTGTGTGTGTGTGTGTGTGTGTGTGTGTGTGTGTGTGTGTGTGTGTGTGTGTGTGTGTGTGTGTGCGCGTTCTTCATTCATTAAAGGATTGTGTTTGTTTCTTGCAGTCAGAAGCTGTCTTCCTGGTGAAGCCATATGATTGGCTGAAGCAGAACTCCTCTGTCTGTGATTGGTCATCGAGGGTAGACGCTGTGATTGGCTGAGAAGTCCAAAACATGGACCCACACCATCCTGGGGTTACCAACAGTCCTTAGCTCTACGGTAGGACCCTCAGTGTTCGGTACGGTGTTGTCTAGCTACTGTCTCCGGGGTCAACCCTGACAGTTACAATCCTCAACATACTTTTCTCTTTACTGACCTGTGACCTCTGACCTCTAACCCCTGGTCCAGGACTGACCTCCTATCAGGTAACACATGCTCCCTCACTGTTCTCTCTCTCTCTCCAGGAGGCCCTGCCTCTTCGGTGATGATGTCAATAGACGTGGCCAATAGGAACGGCCCTGCCGTGACTCCTCCCGCCTCACTCAGCCTTCGCTCCTCCCACAATCGTGATGTCAGTGGCGGTGATGTCACCAGGCTGGGTTGGGCCACGTTTCCTAAGTGTCGTAAGAAGTATTGTCTGACCAGCATCCAGAGTGCAATGGGGCTGAGTGATGTAACTCTTCCTCCGTCGTCGTCGACTCCCAACAAACTGGCCAAGAACGGGCTGAACGCCCTGCGCAAAGCAGCCGAACGACATGGACAACATGACCACAACAAGAACACAACCCCTGACCCCGACTCAACCACAGCTGAACGACATGGACAACATGACCACAGCAAGAACACAACCCCTGACCCCGACTCAACCACAGCTGAACGACATGGACAACATGACCACAACAAGAACACAACCCCTGACCCCGACTCAACCACAGAGGACTGCAATACAAACAATGAAACCGTCAATGAGGACATCCTCACCAAGATGAACCTCGACCCCGACACCAAGATACATCTGGATCTGAAAACTAACGTGAACTCAGACCTGGATCTGAAAACTAACGTGAACTCAGATCTGGAAAGCATCACGAACGTGACAGACGACGGGGATGACATCAGCATCCTGTCTGAGAAGGAAGTGGAGATGAAAATAGAGGAGGAGGAGAGGAGTAGTATAGATGAGGAAGAGGAGGAGAGGATAGAGGAGGAAGAGGAGGAGAGGATAGAGGAGGACGAGGAGGAGAGGAGTAGTATAGATGAGGAAGAGGAGGAGAGGATAGAGGAGGAGAGGATAGAGGAGGAGAGGATAGAGGAGGACGAGGAGGAGAGGATAGAGGAGGACGAGGAGGAGAGGATAGAGGAGGAAGAGGAGGACGAGGAGGAGAGGATAGAGGAGGCAGAGGAGGACGAGGAGGAGAGGATAGAGGGGGAAGAGGCGGAGGAGAGGATAGAGGAGGACGAGGAGGAGAGGATAGAGGAGGACGAGGAGAGGATAGAGGAGGAAGAGGAGGACGAGGAGGAGAGGATAGAGGAGGCAGAGGAGGACGAGGAGGAGAGGATAGAGGGGGAAGAGGCGGAGAGGAGGATAGAGGAGGAGAGGATAGAGGAGGACGAGGAGGAGAGGATAGAGGAGGAAGAGGAGGACGAGGAGGAGAGGATAGAGGAGGCAGAGGAGGACGAGGAAGATAGGATAAAGGAGGAGAGGGGGAAAGAGGAGGAGAGGATAGAGGAAGAAGAGGAGGAGAGCATAGAGGAGGAGAGGATAGAGGAGGAGAGGATAGAGGAGGAGAGGATAGAGGAGAGGATAGAGGAGGAGAGGATAGAGGAGGAGAGGATAGAGGAGGAAGAGGAGGAGAGCATAGATGAGGAGAGGATAGAGGAGGAAGAGGAGGAGAGGATTGGGGAGGAGAGGATAGAGGAGGAGAGGATAGAGGATGAAGAGGAGGAGAGGGAAGAGGAGGAGAAGATGGAGGAGGAGAGGAGGCCTCTGTTGAAGAGTGAGAACCAGGTCAAAGCTCCAGACCAGGGGAGCCATCCAGACCTCCACCCCAGCTTTAGGCTCCTCAAATCTGTTAAAGACTCTCCGTATCCCCCTCCTCCATCCATACCCAGACACAGCAGTCCTGAAGAAACCCCTCCCCTCCCCTCCTCCTCCTCCTCTCCTCTGAGGCAGAAGGATAGTGTTGAAGAGGTGACGACAGACTGTGTTGTAATCAGGATCCAGGACATGAACTCTCCTGGCTGGTCCTCTCTGTCTCAGGAGAACACCTCACCTCCCCTCCCAGGTAGGCCTGGAACACACACACAGACGCACGAACACACACACTATATTGTTTATGAGGAAGGAGTGCAGTGTGGGAGAATTTGGTCAGTTGCTCAGTGTGTGTGTGTGTGTGTGTATGTGTGTGTGTGTGTGTGTGTGTGTGTGTGTGTGTGTTAGGCTCTCTCTCTCCTGCAGGATGTGCTGTGTGTTGTCTAGTGTCTAGCTGTATTAGATTTGTTGAGTAGGGTATTGGAGGCTATTTTGTAAATGACATCGCCAAAGTCGAGGATTGGTAGGATGGTCAGTTTTACAAGGGTATGTTTGGCAGCATGAGTGAAGGATGCTTTGTTGCGAAATAGGAAGCCAATTCTAGATTTAACTTTGGATTGGAGATGTTTGATATGGGACTGGAAGGAGAGTTTACAGTCTAACCAGACACCTAAGTATTTGTAGTTGTCCACGTATTCTAAGTCAGAGCCGTCCAGATTAGTGATGTTGGACAGGCGGGTAGGTGCAGGTAGCGATCGGTTGAAGAGCATGCATTTAGTTTTACTTGTATTTAAGAGCAATTGGAGGCCACGGAAGGAGAGTTGTATGGCATTGAAGCTTGCCTGGAGGGTTGTTAACACAGTGTCCAAAGAAGGGCCAGAAGTATACAGAATGGTGTCGTCTGCGTAGAGGTGGATCAGAGACTCACCAGCAGCAAGAGCGACCTCATTGATGTATACAGAGAAGAGAGTCGGTCCAAGAATTGAACCCTGTGGCACCCCCATAGAGACTGCCAGAGGTCCGGACAGCAGACCCTCCGATTTGACACACTGAACTCTATCAGAGAAGTAGTTGGTGAACCAGGCGAGGCAATCATTTGAGAAACCAAGGCTGTCGAGTCTGCCGATGAGGATGTGGTGATTGACAGAGTCGAAAGCCTTGGCCAGATCAATGAATACGGCTGCACAGTAATGTTTCTTATCGATGGCGGTTAAGATATCATTTAGGACCTTGAGCGTGGCTGAGGTGCACCCATGACCAGCTCTGAAACCAGATTGCATAGCAGAGAAGGTATGGTGAGATTCGAAATGGTCGGTAATCTGTTTGTTGACTTGGCTTTCGAAGACCTTAGAAAGGCATGGTAGGATAGATATAGGTCTGTAGCAGTTTGGGTCAAGAGTGTCACCCCCTTTGAAGAGGGGGATGACCGCAGCTGCTTTCCAATCTTTGGGAATCTCAGACGACACGAAAGAGAGGTTGAACAGGCTAGTAATAGGGGTGGCAACAATTTTGGCAGATAATTTTAGAAAGAAAGGGTCCAGATTGTCTCGCCCGGCTGATTTGTAGGGGTCCAGATTTTGCAGCTCATTCAGAACATCAGCTGAGCAGATTTGGGAGAAGGAGAAATGGGGAAGGCTTGGGCGAGTTGTTGTGGGGGGTGCAGTGCTGTTGACCGGGGTAGGAGTAGCCAGGTGGAAAGCATGGCCAGCCGTAGAAAAATGCTTATTGAAATTCTCAATTATGGTGGATTTATCAGTGGTGACAGTGTTTCCTATCTTCAGTGCAGTGGGCAGCTGGGAGGAGGTGTTCTTATTCTCCATGGACTTTACAGTGTCCCAGAACTTTTTTGAGTTAGTGTTGCAGGAAGCAAATTTCTGCTTGAAAAAGCTAGCCTTGGCTTTTCTAACTGCCTGTGTATAATGGTTTCTAGCTTCCCTGAACAGCTGCATATCACGGGGGCTGTTCGATGCTAATGCAGAACGCCATAGGATGTTTTTGTGTTGGTTAAGGGCAGTCAGGTCTGGGGAGAACCAAGGGCTATATCTGTTCCTGGTTCTAAATTTATTGAATGGGGCATGTTTATTTAAGATGGTTAGGAAGGCATTTTAAAAAAAATATCCAGGCATCCTCTACTGACAGAACAGACAGAACAGAAGGACAGAACTCTGCAGTAGATTGCAACACCGCCCCCTTTGGCAGTTCTATCTTGTCTGAAAATGTTGTAGTTTGGAATTAAAATGTCTGAATTTTTGGTGGTCTTCCTAAGCCAGGATTCAGACACAGCTAGAACATCCGGGTTGGCAGAGTGTGCTAAAGCAGTGAATAGAACAAACTTAGGGAGGAGGCTTCTAATGTTAACATGCATGAAACCAAGGCTATTACGGTTACAGAAGTCGTCAAAAGAGAGCGCCTGGGGAATAGGAGTGGAGCTAGGCACTGCAGGGCCTGGATTCACCTCTACATCGCCAGAGGAACAGAGTAGGAGTAGAATAAGGGTGCGGCTAAAAGCAATAAGAATTGGTCGTCTAGAACGTCTGGAACAGAGAGTAAAAGGAGGTTTCTGGGGGCGATAAAATAGCATCAAGGTATAATGTACAGACAAAGGTATGGTAGGATGTGAATACAGTGGAGGTAAACCTAGGTATTCAGTGATGAAGAGAGAGATATTGTCTCTAGAAACATTGAAACCAGGAGATGTCATTACATGTGTGGGTGGTGGAACTAATAGGTTGGATAAGGTATAGTGAGCAGGACTAGAGGCTCTACAGTGAAATAAGCCAATAAACTAACCAGAACAGCAATGGACAAGGCATATTGACATTAAGGAGAGGCATGCTCAGTCGAGGTATCAAAAGGGTCCAGTGAGTGGAGAGGTTGGTTGGGGGTCACGGCGATTTAGACAGCTAAATTGGTAGCAAGCTAGCATAGGAGCAAGCTAGCATAGGATGGAGTCTGTTGTTAGCCACCTCTTGCGTTCGGTCAGTAGATTAGTGGGTTTCCGTGAGGTAGAGGGGATTAATCCAAATCACACAACAACAACAAAAATAAAAACAATAGATATAGTTATAGAGGCCCAAGAAGAAAAATAAATAAATAAATTAAAATAAAATAAAATAAAAATTGTCCGATTGTCTATTCAGATAGCAGCCGATAAGATAGCCAACGGCTAGCAGGCCGCAGATGGGCGCCCAGGCAACGTTGCGCCGGAGGAGCCAGCCGGACAATTCCCTCGGGTAGACAACGTCGGCAGTCCATACTGTCTAGTCAGTATGATGCTAGCTAGGTATTAGTGTCTAGTGTCTAGTCAGTATGAAGCTAGCTATGCATCACCCTCACAGAGACAAAAGTGTGTGCATGTGTGGGTGGGGGAGAGGGGGCTGCAGGGGTGTGTGAGGGTGTTTGGGGAAGTGAGTGTGTGAGGGTGATGGTGTGATGCTGTGTGTGTGTGTGTGTGTGTGTGTGTGTGTGTGTGTGTGTGTGTGTGTGTGTGTGTGTGTGTGTGTGTGTGTGTGTACCGGTACAGCGTCAATGTGGAGGCTATATACAGGGGGTACCGGTACAGAGTCAATGTGGAGGCTATATACAGGGGGTACCGGTACAGAGTCAATGTGGAGGCTACATACAGGGGGTACCGGTACAGAGTCAATGTGGAGGCTATATACAGGGTGTTACGGTACAGAGTCAATGTGGAGGCTATATACAGGGTGTTACGGTACAGAGTCAATGTGGAGGCTATATACAGGGGGTACCGGTACAGAGTCAATGTGGAGGCTATATACAGGGTGTTACGGTACAGAGTCAATGTGGAGGCTACATACAGGGGGTACCGGTACAGAGTCAATCGAGGTAATATGTCCATGTTTGTCTCAGATATCTGGAGTGGTCATCAGGGCTGTCAGACAGAAGGGGACCTTCCTCCAGGATGGAAGAGGATTACAGACAAGGCTGATATCTACTACTGGCATATCCCTAGTGGAGCCACACAGTGGGAGAGACCAGCGCCCAGAGACCCTCTCACCAGACAGGAGGGCTCTAGCCTGGGGGACACCACCTCAGCCTCCCCACCTCCAGACCACCAGGTAAACACCTAGAATTACATTTTTGGGTATTTTTAGGGGCGAAAGCGATAATATTTGGATCCCTGACGATGACATTTGATTAAATAGAGCCACGTATTTTCTATTTAATTGTAACAGTGAGATCTGAAGACATCAAATCAAATCACATTTTAATGGTCACATGGTTAGCAGATGTTATTGATCACATGGTTAGCAGATGTTAATGGTCACATGGTTAGCAGATGTTATTGGTCACATACACATGGTTAGCAGATGTTATTGGTCACATGGTTAGCAGATGTTAATGGTCACATGGTTAGCAGATGTTAATGGTCACATGTGTTAGCAGATGTTATTGGTCACATGGTTAGCAGATGTTGTTGGTCACATGGTTAGCAGATGTTAATGGTCACATGGTTAGCAGATGTTATTGGTCACATGGTTAGCAGATGTTATTGGTCACATGGTTAGCAGATGTTAATGGTCACATGGTTAGCAGATGTTATTGGTCACATGGTTAGCAGATGTTAATGGTCACATGGTTAGCAGATGTTAATGGTCACATGGTTAGCAGATGTTATTGGTCACATGGTTAGCAGATGTTATTGGTCACATGGTTAGCAGATGTTATTGGTCACATACACATGGTTAGCAGATGTTAATGGTCACATGGTTAGCAGATGTTAGTGGTCACATGGTTAGCAGATGTTATTGGTCACATGGTTAGCAGATGTTATTGATCACATGGTTAGCAGATGTTAATGGTCACATGGTTAGCAGATGTTAATGGTCACATGGTTAGCAGATGTTAATGGTCACATGGTTAGCAGATGTTATTGGTCACATGGTTAGCAGATGTTATTGGTCACATGGTTAGCAGATGTTATTGGTCACATGGTTAGCAGATGTTATTGGTCACATGGTTAGCAGATGTTATTGGTCACATGGTTAGCAGATGTTAATGATCACATGGTTAGCAGATGTTATTGGTCACATGGTTAGCAGATGTTATTGGTCACATGGTTAGCAGATGTTAATGGTCACATGGTTAGCAGATGTTATTGGTCACATGGTTAGCAGATGTTAATGGTCACATGGTTAGCAGATGTTAATGGTCACATGGTTAGCAGATGTTAATGGTCACATGGTTAGCAGATGTTATTGGTCACATGGTTAGCAGATGTTATTGGTCACATGGTTAGCAGATGTTATTGGTCACATGGTTAGCAGATGTTATTGGTCACATGGTTAGCAGATGTTATTGGTCACATGGTTAGCAGATGTTATTGGTCACATGGTTAGCAGATGTTATTGGTCACATGGTTAGCAGATGTTATTGGTCACATACACATGGTTAGCAGATGTTATTGGTCACATGGTTAGCAGATGTTATTGGTCACTTGGTTAGCAGATGTTATTGGTCACATGGTTAGCAGATGTTATTGGTCACATACACATGGTTAGCAGATGTTAATGGTCACATGGTTAGCAGATGTTAATGGTCACATGGTTAGCAGATGTTATTGGTCACATGGTTAGCAGATGTTATTGGTCACATGGTTAGCAGATGTTATTGGTCACATGGTTAGCAGATGTTATTGGTCACATGGTTAGCAGATGTTAATGTGAGTGTAGTGAAATGCTTGTGCTTCTAGTTCCGACCGTGCAGTAATATCTAACAAGTAGTCTAACAATTTCACAACAACTACCTTATACACACAAGTGTAAAGGAGTGAATAAGAATATGTACATATAAATAAATGGATGAGTGATGGCCGAACGGCATAGGCAAGATGCAGTAGATGGTATAGAGTACAGTATATACATATGAGATGAGTAATGTAGGGTATATAAACATGATATTAAGTGGCAACGCTCTAACCGCTAGGCTACCCTGCCGCCCCTATCTCTGAACACCATCCTGTCCCATCCTTCAGCTCCCCTCAACCCCTCCCATCTATCTCTGAACACCATCCAGTCCCATCCTTCAGCTCCCCTCAACCCCTCCCATCTATCTCTGAACACCATCCAGTCCCATCCTTCAGCTCCCCTCAACCCCTCCCATCTATCTCTGAACACCATCCAGTCCTTCAGGTCCCCTCAACCCCTCCCATCTATCTCTGAACACCATCCAGTCCCATCCTTCAGCTCCCCTCAACCCCTCCCATCTATCTCTGAACACCATCCAGTCCCATCCTTCAGCTCCCCTCAACCCCTCCCATCTATCTCTGAACACCATCCAGTCCTTCATTTCCCCTCAACCCCTCCCATCAGACCTGCTCTGTCCACCTGTATCCCAGGTCATCCCAGTGTCTGGCAGACCACCCCTGTATCCCAGGTCATCCCAGTGTCTGGCAGACCACCCCTGTATCCCAGGTCGTCCCAGTGTCTGGCAGACCTCCCCTGTAACCCAGGTCGTCCCAGTGTCTGGCAGACCACCCCTGTATCCCAGGTTTATAAAGAGCGCACAGTGCCACCTACAGGACAGAAGCAGACCACCAGCCAAAAGCCTCTCCATTATACTGGACACAGTTATTCAACAAATATATACAAATAATTTATTTCCACAATTAACTAAGAAGGATTGTTACCGATAACGAGGACTGTGATTCATCCTATACTGTCCCTAATATCATTACCCCTTAGCAACAGATGTGGGATACACACACACACACACACACACACACACACACACACACACACACACACACACACACACCTGATAATTGTTTGTGATTGTTTCATCTACACTGTGTGTCTTGTCTGTCTGTGTCTCTCTCTCCTCCCTCTCTCTCCTCTCTCTCTCTCTGTCTCTCTCTCTCTCTCTCTCTCTCTCTCTCTCTCTCTCTCTCTCTGTCTCTCTCTCCTCTCTCTCTCTCTCTCTCTCTCTCTCTCTCTCTCTCTCTCTCTGTCTCTCTCTCCTCTCTCTCTCTCTCTCTCTCTCTCTCTCTCTCTCTCTGTCTCTCTCTCTCTTTCTCTCTCTCTCTGTCTCTCTCTCTGTCTCTCTCTCTCTCTCCTCCCCTCTCTCTCTCTCTCTCTCTCTCTCTCTGTCTCGCTCTCTGTGTCTCTCTCCCCCTCTCTCTAGCCTCGCTCATCCTCTCTACATGAACCTGATCATTCTGAACCTCACATGGAAGATATCAAGGTATCTACTTTCAATCCATCCCTCCTGACCATGTGATCTCTATCCCTTCCTGACCATGTGACCTAGACTAATGTTGTCATGTTCCCTCTGTCCCTTCCTGACCATGTGATCTCTAGCCCTTCCTGACCATGTGACCTAGACTAATGTTGTCATGTTTGGGTGGGTTATTCTGGGTGGATGTGTGTTTGGGTGGGTTATTCTGGATAGATGTGGGTTATGGGTGGGTTATTCTGGATGGATGTGTGTTTGGGTGGGTTATGGGTGGGTTATTCTGGATGGATGTGTGTTTGGGTGGGTTATTCTGGATGGATGTGTGTTTGGGTGGGTTATTCTGGATGGATGTGTGTTTGGGTGGGTTATTCTGGATGGATGTGTTTTTGGGTGGGTTATTCTGGATGGATGTGTGTTTGGGTGGGTTATTCTGGATGGATGTGTGTTTGGGTGGGTTATTCTGGATGGATGTGTGTTTGGGTGGGTTATTCTAGATGGATGTGTGTATGGGTGGGTTATTCTGGATGGATGTGTGTTTGGGTGGGTTATTCTAGATGGATGTGTGTATGGGTGGGTTATTCTGGATGGATGTGTGTTTGGGTGGGTTATTCTGGATGGATGTGTGTTTGGGTGGGTTATTCTAGATGGATGTGTGTTTGGGTGGGTTATTCTGGATGGATGTGTGTTTGGGTGGGTTATTCTGGATGGATGTGTGTTTGGGTGGGTTATTCTAGATGGATGTGTATTACATAGTTATTACTGTGTATATATCTATACTTTAACCAATAACCCCCCCCCCCCCCCACTACTAAACCCAGAACCAGGAGACCTTGTCTAGGTGTGTAGTGACCAATAACCCCCCCACTACTAAAAACAGAACCAGTAGACCTTGTCTAGGTGTGACCAATAACCCCCCACTACTAAACCCAGAACCAGTAGATCTTGTCTAGGTGTGTAGTGACCAATAACCCCCCACTACTAAACCCAGAACCAGTAGATCTTGTCTAGGTGTGTAGTGACCAATAACCCCCCCCACTACTAAACCAGTAGACCTAAAATTCTTGTCCTGTCTCTCTCTCTCTCTTCTCATCCCTCACCCCCCCACCACTGTGTGTGTGTGTGTGTGTGTGTGTGTGTGTGTGTGTGTGTGTGTGTGTGTGTGTGTGTGTGTGTGTGTGTGTGTGTGTAGAAGCAGCTGTGGGGTGATGTTGGAGCTGTGAGTGGGGGAAAGATTGATAGTGAGGTTTGGAAGGTAACTATCTCTCCTCTAGACTCTGTCTGGGTTCAGGGTTCTATCTGTCTGAGTTCAGGGTTCTATCTGTCTGGGTTCAGGGTTCTATCTGTCTGGGTTCAGGGTTCTATCTGTCTGGATTCAGGGTTCTATCTGTCTGGGTTCAGGGTTCTATCTGTCTGGGTTCAGGGTTCTATCTGTCTGAGTTAAGGGTTCTATCTGTCTGGGTTCAGGGTTCTATCTGTCTGAGTTCAGGGTTCTATCTGTCTGGGTTCAGGGTTCTATCTGTCTGGGTTCAGGGTTCTATCTGTCTGGATTCAGGGTTCTATCTGTCTGAGTTCAGGGTTCTATCTGTCTGGGTTCAGGGTTCTATCTGTCTGGGTTCAGGGTTCTATCTGTCTGGGTTCAGGGTTCTATCTGTCTGAGTTCAGGGTTCTCTCTGTCTGGGTTCAGGGTTCTATCTGTCTGGGTTCAGGGTTTTATCTGTCTGAGTTCAGGGTTCTATCTGTCTGTCTGTCTGTCTGGCTAGTTGGCTGGCTGTCTGTCTCTGTCTGATGATGTAATGAGTGAGCATGATGTCATATCTGTGCACCAGGACCTGCAGGCGGCCACGGTGAACCCTGACCCCAGCTTGAAGGAGTTTGAGGGAGCTACGCTCAGATATGCATCGCTACGGTAACACACACACACACACACACACACAGACAGACAGACAGACAGACAGACAGACAGACAGACAGACAGACAGACACAGACAGACCAACAGACAGACAGACAGACAGACAGACACAGACAGACCAACAGACAGACAGACAGACCAACAGACAGACAGACAGACCAACAGACAGACAGACAGACCAACAGACAGACAGACAGACCAACAGACAGACAGACAGACACAGACAGACCAACAGACAGACAGACAGACCAACAGACAGACAGACCGGGCAGACAGACAGACAGACAGACAGACAGACCTCTATAAAAGGTGATATTGTTGCGTACCCAAAGGCAGGAGGAAACTGCGAGCCACACAGTCACAGGTTCTTATTCTTCTGTCTCTCCCCCCCCCCCCCCATCCCTCCCCCCAGGATCCCTCTCCCACTGGAAGAGGAGGAGTCTAACAGTGACCCTGAGGCCAAGGTGAGAGGCCCACCACGTGTGTCCTCTGTCTGTGTGTGTATCCCTGTTGTTGTGATGCTGTGTGTGGAGAGACAGAGAGAGAGGGTTGTCAGTGTGGGCTGTCTGAGAGCTGTACAACACTGCCCCTCTGTGGACAGACTGAGAACTGCACTGCTGCTATGATAAATAGGTCTCTCTCTCTCTTTTAACAAATTAACAGTAAACATTACACTCACAGAAGTTTCACAAGAATACAGACAGTTGAAATATATTACTGTCTATGTACAGTGTTGTAACAATGTGTGGAAGGTTTGGAAATCGCTTCCTTTTAGGTGGTTGTAGAATTTAGAATTGAACGGCTCTTTTCTGGATTCTCTCTCTCTCTCTCTCTTTCTCTTCTCTCTCTCTCTCTCTCTCTCTCTCTCTCTCTCTCTCTCTCTCTCTCTCTCTATCTCTCTCTTCTCTCTCTCTCTCTCTCCCTGTCTGTCTCTCTCGCTCGCTCTCTCTCTCTCACTCTCTCTCTCTCTCTCTCTCTCTCTCTCTCTCTCTCTCTCTCCCTGTCTGTTTCTCTCTTTCTTGTCAGTCTGTGTTGAGGTCAGATTAATAGTTGATGAATAGACTGCTGAAAATGAGCTTTCCCTCCCTCTCCCCCCTCCTTCTCTCCCTCCCCTCTCCCTCTCCCCCCTCCTTCTCTCCCTCCCTCTCCCTCTCCCCCCTCCTTCTCTCCCTCCCTCTCCCTCTCCCCCCTCCTTCTCTCCCTCCCTCTCCCTCTCCCCCCTCCTCCTCTCCCTCTCCCCCCTCCTTCTCTCCCTCCTCTCTCCCTCTCCCCCCTCCTTCTCTCCCTCCTCTCTCCCTCCTTCTCTCCCTCCTCTCTCGGTGTGTTCAGTCAAAGGTTATGTAGAGTTCAGTCTGTCTACCTCTTCCATTAGAACCATCCCTCCTTCCATTAGAACCATCCCTCCTTCCATTAGAACCATCCATCCTTCCCTCCATTAGAACCATCCCTCCTTCCATTAGAACCATCCATCCTTCCCTCCATTAGAACCACCCCTCCATCCCTCCATCCCTCCCTCCCTCCACCCCTCCATCCCTCCATCCTTCCATCCCTCCATCCTTCCATCCCTCCATCCCTCCATCCCTCCATCCCTCCATCCCTCCCTCCCTCCACCCCTCCATCCCTCCATCCATATGTCGAGTTCAGTCTGTCTACCTCTTCCATTAGAACCATCCATCCTTCCATCCCTCCATCCTTCCATCCCTCCATCCTTCCATCCCTCCATCCTTCCACCCCTCCATACCTCCACCACCCCTCCACCCCTCAATCCCTCCATCCTTCCATACCTCACCCCTCCATCCCTCCATCCTTCCACCCCTCCATACCTCCACCACCCCTCCATCCCTCCATCTTTCCATCCTTCCATACCTCATCCCTCCATCCCTCCATCCCTCCATCCTTCCACCCCTCCATACCTCATCCCTCCATCCTTCCACCCCTCCATACCTCCATCACCCCTCCACCCCTCAATCCCTCCATCCTTCCACCCCTCCATCCCTCCACCACCCCTCCATCCCTCCACCACCCCTCCACCCCTCAATCCCTCCATCCTTCCATACCTCACCCCTCCATCCCTCCATCCTTCCACCCCTCCATACCTCCACCACCCCTCCATCCCTCCATCCTTCCACCCCTCCATCCCTCCACCACCCCTCCATCCCTCCACCACCCCTCCACTCCTCCATCCCTCCATCCTTCCACCCCTCCATCCCTCCACCACCCCTCCATCCCTCCCCCACCCCTCCACTCCTCCACCCCTCCATCCCTCCGTCCTTCCATCCTTCCACCTTACCATACAATATAATAATTGTGTGCGTGTATGTGTAACCTGCGTCTGTCTGTCTGTCTGTGTGTGTGTGTGTGTAGTGTTTTGCGGTGCAGTCTCTGGGTTGGGTAGAGATGGCAGAAGAGGACCTGTCGCCAGGGAAGAGTAGCGTTGCCGTTAACAACTGTATCCGACAGCTATCCTACTGCAAGAGCAACATCAGAGACACGGTCGGCATCTGGGGAGAGGTGAGAGAGAGAGGAGAGAGAGAGGAGAGAGTGAGGATGGATGGAGGGAAGAAAGGAGGAGATAAGGATGGAAGGAAGAAAGGAGGAGATAAGGATGGAAGAGGAGGAGATAAGGATGGAAGGAAGAAAGAGGAGGAGATAAGGAAGAAAGAGGAGGAGATAAGGATGGAGGGAAGAAAGAGGAGGAGATAAGGATGGAGGGAAGAAAGGAGGAGATAAGGATGGAAGGAAGAAAGAGGAGGAGAAAAGGAAGAAAGAGGAGGAGATAAGGAAGAAAGAGGAGGAGATAAGGATGGAAGGAAGAAAGAGGAGGAGATAAGGATGGAAGGAAGAAAGAGGAGGAGATAAGGATGGAAGGAAGAAAGGAGGAGATAAGGATGGAGGGAAGAAAGAGGAGGAGATAAGGATGGCAGGAAGAAAGAGGAGGAGATAAGGATGGCAGGAAGAAAGAGGAGGAGATAAGGATGGAAGGAAGAAAGAGGAGGAGATAAGGATGGAAGGAAGAAAGAGGAGGAGATAAGGATGGAGGGAAGAAAGAGGAGGAGATAAGGATGGAGGGAAGAAAGAGGAGATAAGGATGGAGGGAAGAAAGGAGGAGATAAGGATGGAAGAGGAGGAGATAAGGATGGAAGGAAGTTAGAGGAGGAGATAAGGATGGAAGGAAGAAAGAGGAGGAGATAAGGATGGAGGGAAGAAAGAGGAGGAGATAAGGATGGAGGGAAGAAAGAGGAGATAAGGATGGAGGGAAGAAAGGAGGAGATAAGGATGGAGGGAAGAAAGGAGGAGATAAGGATGGAAGAGGAGGAGATAAGGATGGAAGGAAGTTAGAGGAGGAGATAAGGATGGAAGGAAGAAAGAGGAGGAGATAAGGATGGAGGGAAGAAAGAGGAGGAGATAAGGATGGAGGGAAGAAAGAGGAGATAAGGATGGAGGGAAGAAAGGAGGAGATAAGGATGGAGGGAAGAAAGGAGGAGATAAGGATGGAAGGAAGAAAGAGGAGGAGATAAGGATGGCAGGAAGAAAGAGGAGGAGATAAGGATGGAGGGAAGAAAGGAGGAGATAAGGATGGAAGGAAGAAAGGAGGAGATAAGGATGGAAGAGGAGGAGATAAGGATGGAAGGAAGTTAGAGGAGGAGATAAGGATGGAAGGAAGAAAGAGGAGGAGATAAGGATCGAGGGAAGAAAGAGGAGGAGATAAGGATGGAGGGAAGAAAGAGGAGATAAGGATGGAGGGAAGAAAGGAGGAGATAAGGATGGAGGGAAGAAAGGAGGAGATAAGGATGGAAGGAAGAAAGAGGAGGAGATAAGGATGGCAGGAAGAAAGAGGAGGAGATAAGGATGGAGGGAAGAAAGAGGAGATAAGGATGGAGGGAAGAAAGGAGGAGATAAGGATGGAAGGAAGAAAGAGGAGGAGATAAGGAAGAAAGAGGAGGAGATAAGGATGGAGGGAAGAAAGAGGAGGAGATAAGGATGGAGGGAAGAAAGAGGAGGAGATAAGGAAGAAAGAGGAGGAGATAAGGATGGAGGGAAGAAAGAGGAGGAGATAAGGATGGAAGGAAGAAAGGAGGAGATAAGGATGGAAGGAAGAAAGAGGAGGAGAAAAGGAAGAAAGAGGAGGAGATAAGATTGGAGGGAAGAAAGAGGAGGAGATAAGGATGGAGGGAAGAAAGAGGAGGAGATAAGGAAGAAAGAGGAGGAGATAAGGATGGAGGGAAGAAAAAGGAGGAGATAAGGATGGAGGGAAGAAAGAGGAGGAGATAAGGATGGAAGGAAGAAAGAGGAGGAGATAAGGATGGAGGGAAGAAAGAGGAGGAGATAAGGATGGAGGGAAGAAAGAGGAGGAGATAAGGATGGAAGGAAGAAAGAGGAGGAGATAAGGATGGAAGGAAGAAAGAGGAGGAGATAAGGTTGGAGGGAAGAAAGAGGAGGAGATAAGGATGGAGGGAAGAAAGAGGAGGAGATAAGGATGGAGGGAAGAAAGAGGAGGAGATAAGGAAGAAAGGGGAGGAGATAAGGATGGCAGGAAGAAAGAGGAGGAGATAAGGATGGAAGGAAGAAAGGAGGAGATAAGGATGGAAGGAAGAAAGAGGAGGAGATAAGGAAGAAAGAGGAGATAAGGATGGAAGAAAGAAAGAGGAGGAGATAAGGATGGAAGGAAGTTAGAGGAGGAGATAAGGATGGAAGGAAGAAAGAGGAGGAGATAAGGAAGAAAGAGGAGATAAGGATGGAAGAAAGAAAGAGGAGGAGATAAGGATGGAAGGAAGTTAGAGGAGGAGATAAGGATGGAAGAAAGTTAGAGGAGGAGATAAGGATGGAAGAAAGAAAGAGGAGGAGATAAGGATGGAAGAAAGAAAGAGGAGGAGATAAGGATGGAAGGAAGTTAGAGGAGGAGATAAGAGAGGGAGAGATGTGCTATTTCAGAGTGTTGATGTCTTCACAATTATTCTGCAAAATAGTAAAAAATATAGAAAAACCCTTGAATGAGTAGGTGTGTCCAAACTTTTGACTGGTACTTTAATCTACGGCCATTCAGACCAATATCAAGGATTAATGTGTGTGTGTGTGTGTGTGTGTGTGTTTGCAGGGTCAGGACATGCATCTGGTTCTGGTGAACAACATGTTGAACCTGGTTGATCCTTGTCTTGGCAACGTGCTTCATTCTCAGCCAATAGCAAGCATTCGTGTCTGGGGGGTCGGCCGTGACAATGTCAGGTGAGTTACCATGACGACCACACACACACACACACACACACACACACACACACACACACACACACACAGTGAAAGGTCAGAGTGATTGATTGGGAGAGGGGGATGTCCGGAAAGAGGAGAAGAGGAGTGATTGATTGATGAAAGATTACCCAAGTAACCCTGGGACTAAACAGCTCCCTCTGCGACTGGATCCTGGACTTCCTGACGGGGCGCCCCCTCAACCCGGGGGCCCCTCAGGGGTACGTGCTCAGTCCCCTCCTGTACTCCCTGTTCACTCATGACTGCATGGCCAGGCACGACTCCAACACCATCATTAAATTTGCTGACAACACAACAGTGGTAGACCCGATCACCGACAACGATGAGACGGCCTATAGGGAGGAGAACAGAGACCTGGCCGTGAGGTGCCAGGACAACAACCTCTCCCTCAACGTGAGCAAGACAACGGAGATGATCGTGGACTACAGGAAAAGGCAGGCCGAACAGGCCCCCATTAACATCGACGGGACTGTAGTGGAGCGGTTCGTGAGTTTCAAGTTCCTTGGTGTCCACATCACCAACAAACTACCATGGTCCAAACACACCATGACAGTCGTGAAGAGGGCACGACAAAACCTATTCCCCCTCAGGAGACTGAAAAGATTTGGCATGGGTCCTCAGATCCTCAAAAGGTTCTACAGCTGCACCATCGAGCGCATCGTGACTGGTTGCCTCACCGCCTGGTATGGTACCTGCTCGGCCTCCGACCGCAAGGCGCTACAGAGGGTTTATCGATATGGGAAACTCGTGTTCACAGCCAAAGCAAGTGAACTCAAACAAAACAAAACAACAACAAAACAAATGAAACTGAACAAAAAAGACATGAACAGTTAAAGATAAACACCAACATTTCAAATGTTCAGCGTTGTTCAGCGTTGTTCAGCGTTGTTCAGCGATGTTCAGCGATGTTCAGCGATGTTCAGCGTTGTTCAGCGTTGTTCAGCGATGTTCAGCGATGTTCAGCGCTGTTCAGCGTTGTTCAGCGTTGTTCAGCGTTGTTCAGCGTTGTTCAGCGATGTTCAGCGATGTTCAGCGTTGTTCAGCGTTGTTCAGCGATGTTCAGCGTTGTTCAGCGATGTTCAGCGTTGTTCAGCGTTGTTCAGCGTTGTTCAGCGATGTTCAGCGTTGTTCAGCGATGTTCAGCGTTGTTCAGCGTTGTTCAGCGATGTTCAGCGATGTTCAGCGCTGTTCAGCGTTGTTCAGCGATGTTCAGCGATGTTCAGCGATGTTCAGCGATGTTCAGCGTTGTTCAGCGTTGTTCAGCGATGTTCAGCGCTGTTCAGCGCTGTTCAGCGCTGTTCAGCGTTGTTCAGCGTTGTTCAGCGATGTTCAGCGATGTTCAGCGTTGTTCAGCGTTGTTCAGCGTTGTTCAGCGATGTTCAGCGTTGTTCAGCGATGTTCAGCGATGTTCAGCGTTGTTCAGCGATGTTCAGCGTTGTTCAGCGATGTTCAGCGATGTTCAGCGATGTTCAGCGTTGTTCAGCGATGTTCAGCGCTGTTCAGCGATGTTCAGCGATGTTCAGCGTTGTTCAGCGATGTTCAGCGTTGTTCAGCGATGTTCAGCGATGTTCAGCGTTGTTCAGCGATGTTCAGCGTTGTTCAGCGATGTTCAGCGCTGTTCAGCGCTGTTCAGCGATGTTCAGCGTTGTTCAGCGATGTTCAGCGTTGTTCAGCGTTGTTCAGCGATGTTCAGCGATGTTCAGCGATGTTCAGCGTTGTTCAGCGTTGTTCAGCGATGTTCAGCGTTGTTCAGCGTTGTTCAGCGATGTTCAGCGTTGTTCAGCGTTGTTCAGCGTTGTTCAGCGTTGTTCAGCGATGTTCAGCGTTGTTCAGCGTTGTTCAGCGTTGTTCAGCGATGTTCAGCGTTGTTCAGCGCTGTTCAGCGATGTTCAGCGTTGTTCAGCGTTGTTCAGCGTTGTTCAGCGATGTTCAGCGTTGTTCAGCGATGTTCAGCGTTGTTCAGCGTTGTTCAGCGTTGTTCAGCGATGTTCAGCGTTGTTCAGCGATGTTCAGCGTTGTTCAGCGTTGTTCAGCGATGTTCAGCGATGTTCAGCTCCATTTCTTTAATCAAGCGACCAATTATATAAAATTACTGGCATCTACATCAGTGGTTCCCAAACTGAGGCGTGAGGCGTCGACAGGGGGTCAAATTACTGACATCTACATCAGTGGTTCCCAAACTGAGGCGTGAGGCGTCGACAGGGGGTCAAATTACTGGCATCTACATCAGTGGTTCCCAAACTGAGGCGTGAGGCGTCGACAGGGGGTCAAATTACTGACATCTACATCAGTGGTTCCCAAACTGAGGCGTGAGGCGTCGACAGGGGGTCAAATTACTGACATCTACATCAGTGGTTCCCAAACTGAGGCGTGAGGCGTCGACAGGGGGTCAAATTACTGGCATCTACATCAGTGGTTCCCAAACTGAGGCGTGAGGCGTCGACAGGGGGTCAAATTACTGGCATCTACATCAGTGGTTCCCAAACTGAGGCGTGAGGCGTCGACAGGGGGTCAAATTACTGGCATCTACATCAGTGGTTCCCAAACTGAGGCGTGAGGCGTCGACAGGGGGTCAAATTACTGGCATCTACATCAGTGGTTCCCAAACTGAGGCGTGAGGCGTCGACAGGGGGTCAAATTACTGGCATCTACATCAGTGGTTCCCAAACTGAGGCGTGAGGCGTCGACAGGGGGTCAAATTACTGGCATCTACATCAGTGGTTCCCAAACTGAGGCGTGAGGCGTCGACAGGGGGTCAAATTACTGGCATCTACATCAGTGGTTCCCAAACTGAGGCGTGAGGTGTCGACAGGGGGTCAAATTACTGGCACGACAGCCCGCTTGGAGTGAGCCAAAAGGCACCTAAAGGACTCTCAGACCACGAGAAACAAGATTCTCTGGTCTGATGAAACCAAGATGGAACTAATTGGGACTGAATGCCTAGCATCACGTCTGGAGGAAACCTGGCACCATCCCTACGGTGAAGCATGGTGGTGGCAGCATCATGCTGTGGGGATGTTTTTCAGCAGCAGGGAAACTAGTCAGGATCAAGGGAAAGATGAACAGAGCAAATTACAGAGAGATCCCTGATGAAAACCAGTTCCAGAGCGCTCAGGACCTCAGACTGGGGTGAAGGTTCACCTTCCAACAGTACAACGACCCTAAGCACACAGCCAAGATAACACAGGAGTGGCTTCGGGACAAGTCTCTGAATGTCCTTCAGTGGCCCAGCCAGAGCCCGGACTTGAACCCGATCGAACATCTCTGGAGAGACCTGAAAATAGCTGTGCAGCGACGCTCCCCATCCAACCTGACAGAGCTTGAGAGGATCTGCAGAGAAGAATGGGAGAAACTCCCCAAATACAGGTGTGCCAAGCTTGTAGCGTCATACCCAAGAAAACTTGAGGCTGTAATCGCAAAGGTGCTTCAACAAAGTACTGAGTAAAGGGTCTGAATGCAAATGTGATATTTCAGTTGTTTTAATACATTTGAAAGAAATGTTGCTTTGTCATTATGGGGTATTGTGATGTCATTATGGGGTATTGTGATGTCATTATGGGGTATTGTGATGTCATTATGGGGTATTGTGTGTAGATTGATGAGGTTTTTAAAACAATTTAATCACATTTAGAACAAGGCTATAACCTAACAAAATGTTGAATAAGTTAACAGAGAATGAATAGTCTGAATGTACTGTATATAACATGTTGGAATCCTTGTACCTCAGCAGGAGGTCTTGTGTGGTAGTAGATGTAATCCTTGTTCCTCAGCAGGAGGTCTTGTGTGGTAGTAGATGTAATCCTTGTTCCTCAGCAGGAGGTCTTGTGTGGTAGTAGATGTAATCCTTGTTCCTCCTAGCAGGAGGTCTTGTGTGGTAGTAGATGTAATCCTTGTTCCTCCTAGCAGGAGGTATTGTGTGGTAGTAGATGTAATCCTTGTTCCTCAGCAGGAGGTCTTGTGTGGTAGTAGATGTAATCCTTGTTCCTCAGCAGGAGGTCTTGTGTGGTAGTAGATGTAATCCTTGTTCCTCAGCAGGAGGTCTTGTGTGGTAGTAGATGTAATCCTTGTTCCTCAGCAGGAGGTCTTGTGTGGTAGTAGATGTAATCCTTGTTCCTCAGCAGGAGGTCTTGTGTGGTAGTAGATGTAATCCTTGTTCCTCCTAGCAGGAGGTCTTGTGTGGTAGTAGATGGAATCCTTGTTCCTCAGCAGGAGGTCTTGTGTGGTAGTAGATGTACTCCTTGTTCCTCAGCAGGAGGTCTTGTGTGGTAGTAGATGTAATCCTTGTTCCTCAGCAGGAGGTCTTGTGTGGTAGTAGATGGAATCCTTGTTCCTCAGCAGGAGGTCTTGTGTGGTAGTAGATGTAATCCTTGTTCCTCCTAGCAGGAGGTCTTGTGTGGTAGTGTAATCCTTGTTCCTCCTAGCAGGAGGTCTTGTGTGGTAGAGATGTAATCCTTGTTCCTCAGCAGGAGGTATTGTGTGGTAGTAGATGTAATCCTTGTTCCTCCTAGCAGGAGGTCTTGTGTGGTAGTAGATGTAATCCTTGTTCCTCCTATCAGGAGGTCTTGTGTGGTAGTAGATGTAATCCTTGTTCCTCCTAGCAGGAGGTCTTGTGTGGTAGTAGATGTAATCCTTGTTCCTCAGCAGGAGGTCTTGTGTGGTAGTAGATGTAATCCTTGTTCCTCAGCAGGAGGTCTTGTGTGGTAGTAGATGTAATCCTTGTTCCTCCTAGCAGGAGGTCTTGTGTGGTAGTAGATGTAATCCTTGTTCCTCCTAGCAGGAGGTATTGTGTGGTAGTAGATGTAATCCTTGTTCCTCAGCAAGAGGTCTTGTGTGGTAGTAGATGTAATCCTTGTTCCTCAGCAGGAGGTCTTGTGTGGTAGTAGATGTAATCCTTGTTCCTCAGCAGGAGGTCTTGTGTGGTAGTAGATGTAATCCTTGTTCCTCAGCAGGAGGTCTTGTGTGGTAGTAGATGTAATCCTTGTTCCTCAGCAGGAGGTCTTGTGTGGTAGTAGATGTAATCCTTGTTCCTCAGCAGGAGGTCTTGTGTGGTAGTAGATGTAATCCTTGTTCCTCAGCAGGAGGTCTTGTGTGGTAGTAGATGTAATCCTTGTTCCTCCTAGCAGGAGGTCTTGTGTGGTAGTAGATGTAATCCTTGTTCCTCCTAGCAGGAGGTCTTGTGTGGTAGTAGATGTAATCCTTGTTCCTCAGCAGGAGGTATTGTGTGGTAGTAGATGTAATCCTTGTTCCTCCTAGCAGGAGGTCTTGTGTGGTAGTAGATGTAATCCTTGTTCCTCCTATCAGGAGGTCTTGTGTGGTAGTAGATGTAATCCTTGTTCCTCCTAGCAGGAGGTCTTGTGTGGTAGTAGATGTAATCCTTGATCCTCCTAGCAGGAGGTCTTGTGTGGTAGTAGATGTAATCCTTGTTCCTCCTAGCAGGAGGTCTTGTGTGGTAGTAGATGTAATCCTTGTTCCTCAGCAGGAGGTCTTGTGTGGTAGTAGATGTAATCCTTGTTCCTCAGCAGGAGGTGTTGTGTGGTAGTAGATGTAATCCTTGCTCCTCCTCAGCAGGAGGTCTTGTGTGGTAGTAGATGTAATCCTTGTTCCTCCTAGCAGGAGGTCTTGTGTGGTAGTAGATGTAATCCTTGTTCCTCAGCAGGAGTTCTTGTGTGGTAGTAGATGTAATCCTTGTTCCTCAGCAGGAGGTCTTGTGTGGTAGTAGATGTAAACCTTGTTCCTCCTAGCAGGAGGTCTTGTGTGGTAGTAGATGTAATCCTTGTTCCTCCTAGCAGGAGGTGTTGTGTGGTAGTAGATGTAATCCTTGTTCCTCAGCAGGAGGTGTTGTGTGGTAGTAGATGTAATCCTTGTTCCTCCTAGCAGGAGGTCTTGTGTGGTAGTAGATGTAATCCTTGTTCCTCAGCAGGAGGTCTTGTGTGGTAGTAGTAGATGGAATCCTTGTTCCTCAGCAGGAGGTCTTGTGTGGTAGTAGATGTAATCCTTGTTCCTCCTAGCAGGAGGTGTTGTGTGGTAGTAGATGTAATCCTTGTTCCTCAGCAGGAGGTCTTGTGTGGTAGTAGATGTAATCCTTGTTCCTCCTAGCAGGAGGTCTTGTGTGGTAGTAGATGTAATCCTTGTTCCTCAGTAGGAGGTGTTGTGTGGTAGTAGATGTAATCCTTGTTCCTCCTAGCAGGAGGTGTTGTGTGGTAGTAGATGTAATCCTTGTTCCTCAGCAGGAGGTCTTGTGTGGTAGTAGATGTAATCCTTGTTCCTCCTAGCAGGAGGTCTTGTGTGGTAGTAGATGTAATCCTTGTTCCTCCTAGCAGGAGGTCTTGTGTGGTAGTAGATGTAATCCTTGTTCCTCTTAGCAGGAGGTCTTGTGTGGTAGTAGATGTAATCCTTGTTCCTCTGCAGGAGGTGTTGTGTGGTAGTAGATGTAATCCTTGTTCCTCAGCAGGAGGTGTTGTGTGGTAGTAGATGTAATCCTTGTTCCTCCTAGCAGGAGGTGTTGTGTGGTAGTAGATGTAATCCTTGTTCCTCAGCAGGAGGTCTTGTGTGGTAGTAGATGTAATCCTTGTTCCTCCTAGCAGGAGGTCTTGTGTGGTAGTAGATGTAATCCTTGTTCCTCAGTAGGAGGTGTTGTGTGGTAGTAGATGTAATCCTTGTTCCTCCTAGCAGGAGGTGTTGTGTGGTAGTAGATGTAATCCTTGTTCCTCAGCAGGAGGTGTTGTGTGGTAGTAGATGTAATCCTTGTTCCTCCTAGCAGGAGGTCTTGTGTGGTAGTAGATGTAATCCTTGTTCCTCCTAGCAGGAGGTCTTGTGTGGTAGTAGATGTAATCCTTGTTCCTCTTAGCAGGAGGTCTTGTGTGGTAGTAGATGTAATCCTTGTTCCTCTGCAGGAGGTGTTGTGTGGTAGTAGATGTAATCCTTGTTCCTCCTAGCAGGAGGTCTTGTGTGGTAGTAGATGTAATCCTTGTTCCTCAGTAGGAGGTGTTGTGTGGTAGTAGATGTAATCCTTGTTCCTCCTAGCAGGAGGTGTTGTGTGGTAGTAGATGTAATCCTTGTTCCTCAGCAGGAGGTGTTGTGTGGTAGTAGATGTAATCCTTGTTCCTCCTAGCAGGAGGTCTTGTGTGGTAGTAGATGTAATCCTTGTTCCTCCTAGCAGGAGGTCTTGTGTGGTAGTAGATGTAATCCTTGTTCCTCTTAGCAGGAGGTCTTGTGTGGTAGTAGATGTAATCCTTGTTCCTCTGCAGGAGGTGTTGTGTGGTAGTAGATGTAATCCTTGTTCCTCAGCAGGAGGTGTTGTGTGGTAGTAGATGTAATCCTTGTTCCTCCTAGCAGGAGGTATTGTGTGGTAGTAGATGTAATCCTTGTTCCTCAGCAGGAGGTCTTGTGTGGTAGTAGATGTAATCCTTGTTCCTCCTATCAGGAGGTCTTGTGTGGTAGTAGATGTAATCCTTGTTCCTCCTAGCAGGAGGTCTTGTGTGGTAGTAGATGTAATCCTTGATCCTCCTAGCAGGAGGTCTTGTGTGGTAGTAGATGTAATCCTTGTTCCTCCTAGCAGGAGGTCTTGTGTGGTAGTAGATGTAATCCTTGTTCCTCAGCAGGAGGTATTGTGTGGTAGTAGATGTAATCCTTGTTCCTCCTAGCAGGAGGTCTTGTGTGGTAGTAGATGTAATCCTTGTTCCTCCTATCAGGAGGTCTTGTGTGGTAGTAGATGTAATCCTTGTTCCTCCTAGCAGGAGGTCTTGTGTGGTAGTAGATGTAATCCTTGATCCTCCTAGCAGGAGGTCTTGTGTGGTAGTAGATGTAATCCTTGTTCCTCCTAGCAGGAGGTCTTGTGTGGTAGTAGATGTAATCCTTGTTCCTCAGCAGGAGGTCTTGTGTGGTAGTAGATGTAATCCTTGTTCCTCAGCAGGAGGTGTTGTGTGGTAGTAGATGTAATCCTTGTTCCTCCTCAGCAGGAGGTCTTGTGTGGTAGTAGATGTAATCCTTGTTCCTCCTAGCAGGAGGTCTTGTGTGGTAGTAGATGTAATCCTTGTTCCTCAGCAGGAGTTCTTGTGTGGTAGTAGATGTAATCCTTGTTCCTCAGCAGGAGGTCTTGTGTGGTAGTAGATGTAAACCTTGTTCCTCCTAGCAGGAGGTCTTGTGTGGTAGTAGATGTAATCCTTGTTCCTCCTAGCAGGAGGTGTTGTGTGGTAGTAGATGTAATCCTTGTTCCTCAGCAGGAGGTGTTGTGTGGTAGTAGATGTAATCCTTGTTCCTCCTAGCAGGAGGTCTTGTGTGGTAGTAGATGTAATCCTTGTTCCTCAGCAGGAGGTCTTGTGTGGTAGTAGATGGAATCCTTGTTCCTCCTATCAGGAGGTCTTGTGTGGTAGTAGATGTAATCCTTGTTCCTCCTAGCAGGAGGTCTTGTGTGGTAGTAGATGTAATCCTTGATCCTCCTAGCAGGAGGTCTTGTGTGGTAGTAGATGTAATCCTTGTTCCTCCTAGCAGGAGGTCTTGTGTGGTAGTAGATGTAATCCTTGTTCCTCAGCAGGAGGTCTTGTGTGGTAGTAGATGTAATCCTTGTTCCTCAGCAGGAGGTGTTGTGTGGTAGTAGATGTAATCCTTGTTCCTCCTCAGCAGGAGGTCTTGTGTGGTAGTAGATGTAATCCTTGTTCCTCCTAGCAGGAGGTCTTGTGTGGTAGTAGATGTAATCCTTGTTCCTCAGCAGGAGTTCTTGTGTGGTAGTAGATGTAATCCTTGTTCCTCAGCAGGAGGTCTTGTGTGGTAGTAGATGTAAACCTTGTTCCTCCTAGCAGGAGGTCTTGTGTGGTAGTAGATGTAATCCTTGTTCCTCCTAGCAGGAGGTGTTGTGTGGTAGTAGATGTAATCCTTGTTCCTCAGCAGGAGGTGTTGTGTGGTAGTAGATGTAATCCTTGTTCCTCCTAGCAGGAGGTCTTGTGTGGTAGTAGATGTAATCCTTGTTCCTCAGCAGGAGGTCTTGTGTGGTAGTAGATGGAATCCTTGTTCCTCCTATCAGGAGGTCTTGTGTGGTAGTAGATGTAATCCTTGTTCCTCCTAGCAGGAGGTGTTGTGTGGTAGTAGATGTAATCCTTGATCCTCCTAGCAGGAGGTCTTGTGTGGTAGTAGATGTAATCCTTGTTCCTCCTAGCAGGAGGTCTTGTGTGGTAGTAGATGTAATCCTTGTTCCTCAGCAGGAGGTCTTGTGTGGTAGTAGATGTAATCCTTGTTCCTCAGCAGGAGGTGTTGTGTGGTAGTAGATGTAATCCTTGTTCCTCCTCAGCAGGAGGTCTTGTGTGGTAGTAGATGTAATCCTTGTTCCTCCTAGCAGGAGGTCTTGTGTGGTAGTAGATGTAATCCTTGTTCCTCAGCAGGAGTTCTTGTGTGGTAGTAGATGTAATCCTTGTTCCTCAGCAGGAGGTCTTGTGTGGTAGTAGATGTAAACCTTGTTCCTCCTAGCAGGAGGTCTTGTGTGGTAGTAGATGTAATCCTTGTTCCTCCTAGCAGGAGGTGTTGTGTGGTAGTAGATGTAATCCTTGTTCCTCAGCAGGAGGTGTTGTGTGGTAGTAGATGTAATCCTTGTTCCTCCTAGCAGGAGGTATTGTGTGGTAGTAGATGTAATCCTTGTTCCTCAGCAGGAGGTCTTGTGTGGTAGTAGATGTAATCCTTGTTCCTCCTATCAGGAGGTCTTGTGTGGTAGTAGATGTAATCCTTGTTCCTCCTAGCAGGAGGTCTTGTGTGGTAGTAGATGTAATCCTTGATCCTCCTAGCAGGAGGTCTTGTGTGGTAGTAGATGTAATCCTTGTTCCTCCTAGCAGGAGGTCTTGTGTGGTAGTAGATGTAATCCTTGTTCCTCAGCAGGAGGTATTGTGTGGTAGTAGATGTAATCCTTGTTCCTCCTAGCAGGAGGTCTTGTGTGGTAGTAGATGTAATCCTTGTTCCTCCTATCAGGAGGTCTTGTGTGGTAGTAGATGTAATCCTTGTTCCTCCTAGCAGGAGGTCTTGTGTGGTAGTAGATGTAATCCTTGATCCTCCTAGCAGGAGGTCTTGTGTGGTAGTAGATGTAATCCTTGTTCCTCCTAGCAGGAGGTCTTGTGTGGTAGTAGATGTAATCCTTGTTCCTCAGCAGGAGGTCTTGTGTGGTAGTAGATGTAATCCTTGTTCCTCAGCAGGAGGTGTTGTGTGGTAGTAGATGTAATCCTTGTTCCTCCTCAGCAGGAGGTCTTGTGTGGTAGTAGATGTAATCCTTGTTCCTCCTAGCAGGAGGTCTTGTGTGGTAGTAGATGTAATCCTTGTTCCTCAGCAGGAGTTCTTGTGTGGTAGTAGATGTAATCCTTGTTCCTCAGCAGGAGGTCTTGTGTGGTAGTAGATGTAAACCTTGTTCCTCCTAGCAGGAGGTCTTGTGTGGTAGTAGATGTAATCCTTGTTCCTCCTAGCAGGAGGTGTTGTGTGGTAGTAGATGTAATCCTTGTTCCTCAGCAGGAGGTGTTGTGTGGTAGTAGATGTAATCCTTGTTCCTCCTAGCAGGAGGTCTTGTGTGGTAGTAGATGTAATCCTTGTTCCTCAGCAGGAGGTCTTGTGTGGTAGTAGATGGAATCCTTGTTCCTCCTATCAGGAGGTCTTGTGTGGTAGTAGATGTAATCCTTGTTCCTCCTAGCAGGAGGTCTTGTGTGGTAGTAGATGTAATCCTTGATCCTCCTAGCAGGAGGTCTTGTGTGGTAGTAGATGTAATCCTTGTTCCTCCTAGCAGGAGGTCTTGTGTGGTAGTAGATGTAATCCTTGTTCCTCAGCAGGAGGTCTTGTGTGGTAGTAGATGTAATCCTTGTTCCTCAGCAGGAGGTGTTGTGTGGTAGTAGATGTAATCCTTGTTCCTCCTCAGCAGGAGGTCTTGTGTGGTAGTAGATGTAATCCTTGTTCCTCCTAGCAGGAGGTCTTGTGTGGTAGTAGATGTAATCCTTGTTCCTCAGCAGGAGTTCTTGTGTGGTAGTAGATGTAATCCTTGTTCCTCAGCAGGAGGTCTTGTGTGGTAGTAGATGTAAACCTTGTTCCTCCTAGCAGGAGGTCTTGTGTGGTAGTAGATGTAATCCTTGTTCCTCCTAGCAGGAGGTGTTGTGTGGTAGTAGATGTAATCCTTGTTCCTCAGCAGGAGGTGTTGTGTGGTAGTAGATGTAATCCTTGTTCCTCCTAGCAGGAGGTCTTGTGTGGTAGTAGATGTAATCCTTGTTCCTCAGCAGGAGGTCTTGTGTGGTAGTAGATGTAATCCTTGTTCCTCCTATCAGGAGGTCTTGTGTGGTAGTAGATGTAATCCTTGTTCCTCCTAGCAGGAGGTCTTGTGTGGTAGTAGATGTAATCCTTGATCCTCCTAGCAGGAGGTCTTGTGTGGTAGTAGATGTAATCCTTGTTCCTCCTAGCAGGAGGTCTTGTGTGGTAGTAGATGTAATCCTTGTTCCTCAGCAGGAGGTCTTGTGTGGTAGTAGATGTAATCCTTGTTCCTCAGCAGGAGGTGTTGTGTGGTAGTAGATGTAATCCTTGTTCCTCCTCAGCAGGAGGTCTTGTGTGGTAGTAGATGTAATCCTTGTTCCTCCTAGCAGGAGGTCTTGTGTGGTAGTAGATGTAATCCTTGTTCCTCAGCAGGAGTTCTTGTGTGGTAGTAGATGTAATCCTTGTTCCTCAGCAGGAGGTCTTGTGTGGTAGTAGATGTAAACCTTGTTCCTCCTAGCAGGAGGTCTTGTGTGGTAGTAGATGTAATCCTTGTTCCTCCTAGCAGGAGGTGTTGTGTGGTAGTAGATGTAATCCTTGTTCCTCAGCAGGAGGTGTTGTGTGGTAGTAGATGTAATCCTTGTTCCTCCTAGCAGGAGGTCTTGTGTGGTAGTAGATGTAATCCTTGTTCCTCAGCAGGAGGTCTTGTGTGGTAGTAGATGGAATCCTTGTTCCTCAGCAGGAGGTCTTGTGTTAGTAGATGGAATCCTTGTTCCTCCTAGCAGGAGGTGTTGTGTGGTAGTAGATGTAATCCTTGTTCCTCAGCAGGAGGTCTTGTGTGGTAGTAGATGTAATCCTTGTTCCTCCTAGCAGGAGGTCTTGTGTGGTAGTAGATGTAATCCTTGTTCCTCAGTAGGAGGTGTTGTGTGGTAGTAGATGTAATCCTTGTTCCTCCTAGCAGGAGGTCTTGTGTGGTAGTAGATGTAATCCTTGTTCCTCCTAGCAGGAGGTCTTGTGTGTTAGTAGATGTAATCCTTGTTCCTCTTAGCAGGAGGTCTTGTGTGGTAGTAGATGTAATCCTTGTTCCTCTGCAGGAGGTGTTGTGTGGTAGTAGATGTAATCCTTGTTCCTCAGCAGGAGGTGTTGTGTGGTAGTAGATGTAATCCTTGTTCCTCCTAGCAGGAGGTATTGTGTGGTAGTAGATGTAATCCTTGTTCCTCAGCAGGAGGTCTTGTGTGGTAGTAGATGTAATCCTTGTTCCTCCTATCAGGAGGTCTTGTGTGGTAGTAGATGTAATCCTTGTTCCTCCTAGCAGGAGGTCTTGTGTGGTAGTAGATGTAATCCTTGATCCTCCTAGCAGGAGGTCTTGTGTGGTAGTAGATGTAATCCTTGATCCTCCTAGCAGGAGGTCTTGTGTGGTAGTAGATGTAATCCTTGTTCCTCCTAGCAGGAGGTCTTGTGTGGTAGTAGATGTAATCCTTGTTCCTCAGCAGGAGGTATTGTGTGGTAGTAGATGTAATCCTTGTTCCTCCTATCAGGTCTTGTGTGGTAGTAGATGTAATCCTTGTTCCTCCTAGCAGGAGGTCTTGTGTGGTAGTAGATGTAATCCTTGATCCTCCTAGCAGGAGGTCTTGTGTGGTAGTAGATGTAATCCTTGTTCCTCCTAGCAGGAGGTCTTGTGTGGTAGTAGATGTAATCCTTGTTCCTCAGCAGGAGGTCTTGTGTGGTAGTAGATGTAATCCTTGTTCCTCAGCAGGAGGTGTTGTGTGGTAGTAGATGTAATCCTTGTTCCTCCTCAGCAGGAGGTCTTGTGTGGTAGTAGATGTAATCCTTGTTCCTCCTAGCAGGAGGTCTTGTGTGGTAGTAGATGTAATCCTTGTTCCTCAGCAGGAGTTCTTGTGTGGTAGTAGATGTAATCCTTGTTCCTCAGCAGGAGGTCTTGTGTGGTAGTAGATGTAAACCTTGTTCCTCCTAGCAGGAGGTCTTGTGTGGTAGTAGATGTAATCCTTGTTCCTCCTAGCAGGAGGTGTTGTGTGGTAGTAGATGTAATCCTTGTTCCTCAGCAGGAGGTGTTGTGTGGTAGTAGATGGAATCCTTGTTCCTCAGCAGGAGGTCTTGTGTGGTAGTAGATGTAATCCTTGTTCCTCCTAGCAGGAGGTGTTGTGTGGTAGTAGATGTAATCCTTGTTCCTCAGCAGGAGGTCTTGTGTGGTAGTAGATGTAATCCTTGTTCCTCCTAGCAGGAGGTCTTGTGTGGTAGTAGATGTAATCCTTGTTCCTCAGTAGGAGGTGTTGTGTGGTAGTAGATGTAATCCTTGTTCCTCCTAGCAGGAGGTGTTGTGTGGTAGTAGATGTAATCCTTGTTCCTCAGCAGGAGGTGTTGTGTGGTAGTAGATGTAATCCTTGTTCCTCCTAGCAGGAGGTCTTGTGTGGTAGTAGATGTAATCCTTGTTCCTCCTAGCAGGAGGTCTTGTGTGGTAGTAGATGTAATCCTTGTTCCTCAGCAGGAGGTCTTGTGTGGTAGTAGATGTAATCCTTGTTCCTCAGCAGGAGGTCTTGTGTGGTAGTAGATGTAAACCTTGTTCCTCCTAGCAGGAGGTCTTGTGTGGTAGTAGATGTAATCCTTGTTCCTCTTAGCAGGAGGTCTTGTGTGGTAGTAGATGTAATCCTTGTTCCTCTGCAGGAGGTGTTGTGTGGTAGTAGATGTAATCCTTGTTCCTCAGCAGGAGGTGTTGTGTGGTAGTAGATGTAATCCTTGTTCCTCCTAGCAGGAGGTATTGTGTGGTAGTAGATGTAATCCTTGTTCCTCAGCAGGAGGTCTTGTGTGGTAGTAGATGTAATCCTTGTTCCTCAGCAGGAGGTGTTGTGTGGTAGTAGATGTAATCCTTGTTCCTCAGCAGGAGGTCTTGTGTGGTAGTAGATGTAATCCTTGTTCCTCAGCAGGAGGTGTTGTGTGGTAGTAGATGTAATCCTTGTTCCTCAGCAGGAGATGTTGTGTGGTAGTAGATGTAATCCTTGTTCCTCAGCAGGAGGTCTTGTGTGGTAGTAGATGTAATCCTTGTTCCTCCTAGCAGGAGGTCTTGTGTGGTAGTAGATGTAATCCTTGTTCCTCAGCAGGAGATGTTGTGTGGTAGTAGATGTAATCCTTGTTCCTCAGCAGGAGGTCTTGTGTGGTAGTAGATGTAATCCTTGTACCTCAGCAGGAGGTCTTGTGTGGTAGTAGATGTAATCCTTGTTCCTCAGCAGGAGGTCTTGTGTGGTAGTAGATGTAATCCTTGTTCCTCCTAGCAGGATGTCTTGTGTGGTAGTAGATGGAATCCTTGTTCCTCCTAGCAGGAGGTCTTGTGTGGTAGTAGATGTAATCCTTGTTCCTCAGCAGGAGGTCTTGTGTGGTAGTAGATGTAATCCTTGTTCCTCAGCAGGAGGTGTTGTGTGGTAGTAGATGTAATCCTTGTTCCTCCTAGCAGGAGGTCTTGTGTGGTAGTAGATGTAATCCTTGTTCCTCCTAGCAGGAGGTGTTGTGTGGTAGTAGATGTAATCCTTGTTCCTCAGCAGGAGGTCTTGTGTGGTAGTAGATGTAATCCTTGTTCCTCCTAGCAGGAGGTCTTGTGTTGTAGTAGATGTAATCCTTGTTCCTCCTATCAGGAGGTGTTGTGTGGTAGTAGATGTAATCCTTGTTCCTCCTATCAGGAGGTGTTGTGTGGTAGTAGATGTAATCCTTGTTCCTCCTAGCAGGAGGTCTTGCTGAGATTTTGTGTTTTTCTCTCCTCCTCCTCCTCTCCTCGTTTCCTCTATTCCTCCACTCTTCTCCTCTCCTCGTCTCCTCTACTCCTCTCCTCGTCTCCTCTCCTCCTCTCCTCTATTCCTCTCCTCCTACTCCTCTGCTCATCTCCTCTCCTCCTCTCCTCCCCTCCTCTCCTCATCTCTTCCACCTCCTCTCCGCCTCTCCTCTTCTCCTCTCCTCCTCTCCTCCTCTCCCCCACCTCTCTTTAACTAACTCCTCCTCTCCTCCCTTGCTTCCCTGGACTCAGAGAGAGGTAAACATGTTCTTGTTCTCCCCCTATCCTTCTCCTCCTCTCCCCCTATCCTCCTCCTCCTCTCCCCTATCCTCTCCTCCTCTCCTCCTCCTCTCCCCAATCCTTCTCCTCCTCTCCTCCTCCTCTCTCCCTATCCTTCTCCTCTCCTCTCCCCTATCCTTTTCCTCCTCTCCTCCTCTCCCTCTATCCTCTCCTCTCCTCTCCCCTATCCTTCTGCTCCTCTCCTCCTCCTCTCTCCCTATCCTTCTCCTCCTCTCCTCCTCCCCCCCTCTCCTTCTCCTCTCCTCTCCCCTATCCTTCTCTTCCTCTCCTCCTCCTCTCCCCTATCCTTCTCCTCCTCTCCTCCTCCTCTCCCCTATCCTTCTCCCCTCCTCTCTCCCTATCCTTCTCCTCTCCTCTCCCCTATCCTTCTCCTCTTCTCCTCTCCTTCTCCTCTCCCCCTATCCTTCTCCTCTCCTCTCCCCTATCCTTCTCCTCCTCTCCTCCTCCTCTCCCCCTATCCTTCTCCTCTCCTCTCCCCCTATCCTTCTCCTCTCCTCTCCCCCTATCCTTCTCCTCCTCTCCTCCTCCTTTCCCGTATCCTTCTCCTCTCCCCCTATCCTTCTCCTCTCCTCTCCCCTATCCTTCTCCTCCTCTCCCCCTATCCTTCTCCTCTCCTCTCCCCCTATCCTTCTCCTCTCCTCTATCCTTCTCCTCTCCCCCTATCCTTCTCCTCCTCTCCTCCTCCTCTCCCCCTATCCTTTTCCTCCTCTCCCCCTATCCTTCTACTCCTCTCCTCCTCCTCTCCCCTATCCTTCTCCTCCTCTCCTTTCATCCCCCAATCCACCTCTCCTCTCCTCTCCTCTCCTCTCCTCTCCTCTCCTCTCCTCTCCTCTCCTCTAATGTTCTGGTTATTGTTTAATTTCCTCAGCCTTCCTGTCTTCAAGGTGTTTACCAGTTGTTAACCCTCTCCTCTCCTCCTCTGTTAACCCTCTCCTCTCCTCCTCTGTTAACCCTCTCATCCTCTGTTAACCCTCTCCTCTCCCTCTCCTCCTCCCTCTCCTCCTCTGTTAACCCTCTCCTCTCCTCCTCTGTTAACCCTCTCCTCTCCTCCTCTGTTAACCCTCTCCTCTCCTCTCCCTCTCCTCCTCCCTCTCCTCCTCTGTTAATTCTCTCCTGTCCTCCTCTGTTAACCCTCTCCTCTCCTCCTCCCTCTCCTCCTCCCTCTCCTCCTCAGTTAACCCTCTCCTGTCCTCCTCTGTTAACCCTCTCCTCTCCTCCTCCCTCTCCTCCTCCCTCTCCTTCTCTGTTAACCCTCTCCTCTCCTCCTCTGTTAACCCTCTCCTCTCCCTCTCCTCCTCCCTCTCCTCCTCTGTTAACCCTCTCCTCTCCCTCTCCTCCTCCCTCTCCTCCTCTGTTAACCCTCTCCTCTCCTCCTTTGTTAACCCTCTCCTCTCCTCCTCCCTCTCCTCCTCCCTCTCCTTCTCTGTTAACCCTCTCCTCTCCTCCCCAGGGACTTTGCGTACGTAGCGAGGGATAAGGACACCAGGATTCTGAAGTGTCATGTGTTCCGTTGTGACACTCCAGCTAAAGCCATCGCTACCAGCCTCCACCTCATCTGCTCTAGGGTGAGTAACCTACACCTACTCCCTGTACCCTATACCCTATACTATACACCCTGAACCCTACTCCCTGTACCCTATACCCTATACTATACACCCTGAACCCTACTCCCTGTACCCTATAACCTGTACCCTGTACCCTATACTATACACCCTGAACCCTATTCCCTGTACCCTATACCCTGTACCCTAAAGCCACCCTATACTATACACCCTGAACCCTACTCCCTGTACCCAACACCCTGTACCCTATACCCTGTACCCTACTCCCTGTACCCTACACCCTGTACCCTATACCCTGTACCCTAAAAACACCCTATACTATACACCCTGAACCCTACTCCCTGTACCCAACACGCCAGCTAAAGCCATCGCTACCAGCCTCCACCTCATCTGCTCTAGGGTGAGTAACCTACACCCTACTCCCTGTACCATACACCCTGTACCCTACACCCTGTACCCTATACCCTACACCCTGTACCCTACACCCTGTACCCTATACCCTACACCCTGTACCCTACACCCTGTACCCTACACCCTCTACCCTACACACTGTACCCTACACCCTCTACCCTACACACTGTACCCTACACCTTATACCCTTGACCCTGTACCCTACACACTATACCCTACACACTGTACCCTACACACTATACCCTACACCCTGTACCCTACACCCTGTACCCTACACCTTATACCCTTGACCCTATACCCTGTACCCTACACCCTGTACCCTACACCCTGTACCCTACACCCTACACCCTGTACCCTACACCCTGTACCCTACACACTGTACCCTACACACTGTACCCTACACATTGTACCCTACACACTGTACCCTACACCTTATACCCTACACCCTGCACCCTGTACCCTACACCCTGTACCCTACACCTTATACCCTGTACCCTATACCCTGTACCCTACACCCTGTACCCTACACCCTGTACCCTATACCCTATACCCTACTCCCTGTGACCTATACCCTGTACCCTATACTCTGTACCCTGTACCCCACACCCTGTACCCTACAGCCCATACCCTGTACCCTATACCCTACTCCTTGTACCCTATACCCTACTCCTTGTACCCTATACTCTACACCCTGTACCCTATACCCTCACCCTGTACCCGATACCCTACACACTGTACCCTACACCCTATACCATATACAATACACCCTACACCCTGTACCCTACACTCTACACTCTGTACCCTACACCCTATACCCTGTACCCTACACTCTGTACCCTATACCCTGTACCCTATACCATATATAATTTACCCTGTACCCTGTACCCTATACCATATATAATTTACCCTGTACCCTACACCCTATGCCATATATAATTTACCCTGTACCCTACACCCTATACCCTGTACCCTACACCCTGTACCCTATACCCTGTACCCTGTACCCTATACCATATATAATTTACCCTGTATCCTACACCCTATACCATATATAATTTACCCTGTATCCTATACCCTATACCATATATAATTTACCCTGTACCCTGTACCCTATACCATATATAATTTACCCTGTATCCTACACCCTATACCATATATAATTTACCCTGTATCCTATACCCTATACCATATATAATTTACCCTGTACCCTGTACCGTATACCATATATAATTTACCCTGTATCCTACACCCTATACCATATATAATTTACCCTGTACCCTGTACCCTATACCATATATAATTTACCCTGTACCCTATACCATATATAATTTACCCTGTACCCTACACCATATATAATTTTGCCTGTAACCTACACCATATATAATTTACCCTGCACCCTACACCATATATAATTTACCCTGTACCCTACACCCTATACCATATATAATTGACCCTGTACCCTATACCCTATACCATATATAATTGACCCTGTACCCTATACCATATACAATTTACCCTGTACCCTGTACCCTATACCATATATAATTTACCCTGTACCCTATACCCTATACCATATATAATTTACCCTATACCCTATACCATATATAATTTACCCTGTACCCTATACCATATATAATTTACCCTGTACCCTACACCATATATAATTTTGCCTGTAACCTACACCATATATAATTTACCCTGCACCCTACACCATATATAATTGACCCTGTACCCTACACCCTATACCATATATAATTGACCCTGTACCCTATACCCTATACCATATATAATTGACCCTGTACCCTATACCATATATAATTTACCCTGTACCCTGTACCCTATACCATATATAATTTACCCTGTACCCTATACCCTATACCATATATAATTTACCCTATACCCTATACCATATATAATTTACCCTGTACCCTATACCATATATAATTTACCCTGTATCCTACACCCTATACCATATATAATTTACCCTGTATCCTATACCCTATACCATATATAATTTACCCTGTACCCTGTACCCTATACCATATATAATTTACCCTGTACCCTGTACCCTATACCATATATAATTTACCCTGTACCCTGTACCCT
Source organism: Oncorhynchus clarkii lewisi (assembly GCF_045791955.1). Classification (NCBI taxonomy): domain Eukaryota; kingdom Metazoa; phylum Chordata; class Actinopteri; order Salmoniformes; family Salmonidae; genus Oncorhynchus; species Oncorhynchus clarkii. Next base: position 79,928 of record NW_027258126.1, on the reverse strand, counting down.
ATACCATATATAATTTACCCTGTACCCTACACCCTATACCATATATAATTTACCCTGTACCCTGTACCCTATACCATATATAATTTACCCTGTACCCTGTACCCTATACCATATATAATTTACCCTGTACCCTACACCCTATACCATATATAATTTACCCTGTATCCTACACCCGATACCATATATAATTTACCATATACCCTATACCATATATAATTTACCCTGTACCCTACACCCTATACCATATATAATTTACCCTGTATCCTACACCCGATACCATATATAATTTACCATATACCCTATACCATATATAATTTACCCTGTACCCTACACCCTATACCATATATAATTTACCCTGTACCCTACACCCGATACCATATATAATTTACCATATACCCTATACCATATATAATTTACCCTGTACCCTACACCCTATACCATATATAATTTACCCTGTACCCTGTACCCTATACCATATATAATTTACTCTGTACCCTGTACCCTATACCATATATAATTTACCCTGTACCCTACACCCTATACCATATATAATTTACCCTGTATCCTACACCCGATACCATATATAATTTACCATATACCCTACTCCCTTTACCATACACACTCTACCCTACACCCTCTACCCTACACCCTATATCCTATAGCCTCTATCCCGCACCCTTTACCCTATACCCTACTCCCTTTACCATACACACTCTACCCTACACCCTATATCCTATAGCCTATATCCCGCACCCTTTACCCTATACCCTACTCCCTTTACCATACACACTCTACCCTACACCCTATATCCTATAGCCTATATCCCGCACCCTTTACCCTGTACCCTACTCCCTTTACCATACACACTCTACCCTACACCCTATATCCTATAGCCTATATCCCGCACCCTTTACCCTATACCCTACTCCCTTTACCATACACACTATAACCTATATCCTATACCCTAAACCCTTCAACCTATAGCCTACACTCTATACCCTAAACCTATAGCCTATACCCTACAACCTATAACCTGTATCCTACACCCTACAACCTATAGTCTATACCCTACACCATATACCCTACACCCTACACCCTCTACCCTACACCCTGTACCCTACACCCTGTACCCTATACCCTAAACCCTAAACCCTTCAACCTATACCCTGTACCCTACACCCTACGACCTATATCCTATACCCTAAACCCTATACCCTACACCCTCTACCCTACACCCTGTACCCTACACCCTGTACCCTACACCATACAACCTATATCCTATATCCTAAACTCTATACCCTACAACCTATAACCTATATCAAATACCCTAAACCCTATACTCTACAACCTATAGCCTATACTCAACCCTACAACCTATAACCTATATCCTATACCCTAAACCCTATACCTTACAACCTATAGCCTACACTCTATACCCATCAACCTATAGCCTACACCCTATACCCTAAACCTATACCCTACACTTTATACCCTACAACCTATAGCCTATACCCTACAACCTATAGCCTGTACCCTACACCCTATACCCCTCTCTCGCTATACCCTACACTCTATACCCTTTACCATACACTATAAAACCTATAGCCTACAGCCTAGGACACACTCTACACCCTATACCCTACACTCTAAAACCTATACCCTACACCCTACATCCTAAACCCTACACTTCTTGTGGTCAATTTGCAGTCTACAAATGATTTGTAATTATGTTCCGGCTAGTTTCTGTCTAGTGTCCTAGTCCCTGTCTAGTGTCCCTGTCCAGTGTCCCTGTCTAGTGTCCTAGTCCCTGTCTAGTGTCCTAGTCCCTGTCTAGTGTCCTGGTCCCTGTCTAGTGTCCTAGTCCCTGTCTAGTGTCCTGGTCCCTATCTAGTGTCCTAGTCCCTGTCTAGTGTCCTGGTCCCTGTCTAGTGTCCTAGTCCCTGTCTAGTGTCCTAGTCCCTGTCTAGTGTCCTAGTCCCTGTCTAGTGTCCTAGTCCCTGTCTAGTGTCCTGGTCCCTGTCTAGTTTCCTGGTCCCTGTCTAGTGTCCTAGTCCCTGTCTAATGTCCTAGTTCCTGTCTAGTGTCCCTGTCCCTGTCTAGTGTCCTAGTCCCTGTCTAGTGTCCTAGTCCCTGTCTAGTGTCCTAGTCCCTGTCTAGTGTCCTGGTCCCTGTCTAGTGTCCCTGTCTAGTGTCCTGGTCCCTGTCTAGTGTCCTAGTCCCTGTCTAGTGTCCTAGTCCCTGTCTAGTGTCCTGGTCCCTGTCTAGTGTCCTAGTCCCTGTCTAGTGTCCTGGTCCCTGTCTAGTGTCCTAGTCCCTGTCTAGTGTCCTGGTCCCTGTCTAGTGTCCTAGTCCCTGTCTAGTGTCCTAGTCCCTGTCTAGTGTCCTAGTCCCTGTCTAGTGTCCTGGTCCCTGTCTAGTGTCCTGGTCCCTGTCTAGTGTCCTAGTCCCTGTCTAATGTCCTTGTTCCTGTCTAGTGTCCCTGTCCCTGTCTAGTGTCCTAGTCCCTGTCTAGTGTCCTAGTCCCTGTCTAGTGTCCTAGTCCCTGTCTAGTGTCCTGGTCCCTGTCTAGTGTCCCTGTCTAGTGTCCTGGTCCCTGTCTAGTGTCCTAGTCCCTGTCTACTGTCCTAGTCCCTGTCCCTGTCTAGTATCCTAGTCCCTGTCTAGTATCCTAGTCCCTGTCTAGTATCCTAGTCCCTGTCTAGTGTCCTAGTCCCTGTCTAGTGTCCTGGTCCCTGTCTAGTGTCCTAGTCCCTGTCTAGTGTCCTAGTCCCTGTCTAGTGTCCTAGTCCCTGTCACTGTCTAGTATCCTAGTCCCTGTCTAGTGTCCTAGTCCCTGTCTAGTGTCCTAGTCCCTGTCTAGTGTCCTAGTCCCTGTCTAGTGTCCTAGTCTCTGTCTAGTGTCCTATTTCCGGTCTAGTTTCTTAGTCCCTGTCTAGTGTCCTAGTTCCTGTCTATTGTCCTAATCCCTGTCTAGTGTCCTAGTCCCTGTCTAGTGTCCTAGTCCCTGTCCCTGTCTAGTGTCCTAGTCCCTGTCTAGTGTCCTAGTCTCTGTCTAGTGTCCTAGTTCCTGTCTAGTTTCTTAGTCCCTGTCTAGTGTCCTAGTTCCTGTCTAGTGTCCTAGTCCCTGTCCCTGTCTAGTGCCCTAGACCCTGTCTAGTGTCCTAGTCCCTGTCTAGTGTCCTAGTCCCTGTCTAGTGTCCTAGTCCCTGTCTAGTGTCCTAGTCCCTGTCTAGTGTCCCTGTCTAGTGTTCTGGTCCCTGTCTAGTGTCCTAGTCCCTGTCTAGTGTCCTAGTCCCTGTCTAGTGTCCTAGTCCCTGTCTAGTGTCCTGGTCCCTGTCTAGTGTCCTAGTCCCTGTCTAGTGTATGAGCCAGAGGGGCATGGAGAGAGAGAGAGGGATGGAGAGGGGGATGAGAGAGGGAGAGAGAGAGAGAAAGAGGGAGAGAGCAATGCAGAGGAGAGTGGCAAAACCTAAGTTTATCCATCATTTATTGGTGTGTTGCAGAGAGGAATATATTTTAGAGAGAGAGAGAGAGGGAGAGACGGAGAGAGAGAGAGAGAGAGAGAGAGGGAGAGAGAGAGAGAGAGGGAGAGACGGAGAGACGGAGAGAGAGAGAGAGAGGGAGAGACAGAGAGAGAGGGAGAGACGGAGAGAGAGAGAGAGGGAGAGACGGAGAGATGGAGAGAGAGAGAGCTAGAGGGAGAGAGATAGAGGGAGCGAGATAGAGGGAGAGAGATGGAGGGAGAAGAGAGAGGCTGACCTGGTTAGCTGTGTGTGCAGAGCAGAGTAGACTTAGAGGGGAGGGGAGTGTCACTCCCCAGGTGATTTGGCGAGACAGCTTGACACTCTTTCAAGAGAGAAATTTTCTCCTGGGTTATTCTAACTAATTTACTCATTCTCTCCTCCTCTCTGCTCCTCTCTTCTCCTCTCCCCTCCTCTCATCTCCCCTCCTCTCCTCTCTTCTCCTCTCCTCTCCTCTCCTCTCCTCTCCTCTCCTCTCCTCTCCTCACCTAACCTCTCCTCCCTTCTCCTCCCTTCTCCTCTCCTCTCTTCTCCCCTCCTCTCCTCTCCTCTCCTCTCCTCTCCTCTCCTCACCTAACCTCTACTCCCTTCTCCTCTCCTCTCCTCTCCTCTCCTCTCATTTGTAGATCATGTCAGAGCGTAAGCATGCTAAAGCGTTATCAGGGGCGTTGTCAGGGGGCGTGTCTCTACACGACAGAATGCAGTCAGGACTAGACCTCCCACTACAAGGTACTCTACTCTACTGTAATCTACTCTACTGTAATCTACTCTACTCTACTGTAATCTACTCTACTGTAATCTACTCTGCTCTACTGTAATCTACTCTACTGTAATCTACTCTGCTCTACTGTAATCTACTCTGCTCTACTGTAATCTACTCTACTGTAATCTACTCTGCTCTACTGTAATTTACTCTGCTCTACTGTAATCTACTCTGCTCTACTGTAATCTACTCTACTGTAATCTACTCTGCTCTACTGTAATCTACTGTACTCTGCTCTACTGTACTCTACGCTGCTCTACTGTAATCTACTCTGCTCTACTGTAATCTACTCTACTGTAATCTACTCTACTGTACTCTACTCTACTGTAATCTACTCTGCTCTACTGTAATCTACTCTGCTCTACTGTAATCTACTCTACTGTAATCTACTCTGCTCTACTGTAATTTACTCTGCTCTACTGTAATCTACTCTGCTCTACTGTAATCTACTCTACTGTAATCTACTCTGCTCTACTGTAATCTACTGTACTCTGCTCTACTGTACTCTACGCTGCTCTACTGTAATCTACTCTGCTCTACTGTAATCTACTCTACTGTAATCTACTCTACTGTACTCTACTGTAATCTACTCTGCTCTACTGTAATCTACTCTACTGTAATCTACACCACTCTACTGTAATCTA